>NC_069789.1:39689172-39992203 GCF_027406575.1 Nycticebus coucang
ATGTACACTGGAACTGAATAATTAATAAAATGAACTTTATAGTACATAGTGTAAACCTAAATGTAAATGGAAGGGGGATGGTTTTTCATTCTTAGTGTGGCACTATACAGATAAGTAAAGGAAACAGCTGGAAAGATCCATGTGGTAATGATTACCATTAGAGGCCAGTTTGAACTCACGGATAGCGTAATATAAACACAGATGGTTACGTGTGGAATGGGTCTGTACATGGGTTGGTACACCCATATATATATATATTTACATACTCTGTCAGCTGATGGGACCCAGAAGCAAAGATGCTCCAGTAGCATCAAGTACACTGTACAGAAAAACTTGGCTTCTAATATCATTCTGTGATAAAAGGAACCAGGACTCCTTGAAGAATGACTGATTCTAGGATTAGTGTAGGAAGTATACAAGAAGATCGTGAAGCATTTTGTAGTACCAGAAAGTAGGTGCTGAAATAAATACATGAGCACACAAACACACACACATACACCTTGTTAGGGGTATGTCAAAGGAACACAAGAGCCACCTGAAAGCACTCCTAGTGGCCAAAGCAAAACAATGTAAGCAACAGAAGAGAAATAACACTGGATTCCAGCTAAAAGTAGAAAATAAATATCTTTGAGTCCATACCAATAAAAGTAAATGATCAAATGAGTAAATAGGGAAGAAGAGATAAATCTTCCATGCAAAAGACTTGTATATACTCTGTCCTCAGGAGGAAAAGCATGACTTCCCACTCCTCAACTATGGTTGGGCATGGCCACTTCCTTCCAAAGAGTGCCATATGGAAGAGAAGTGGGGAGAATAACTTCACAATAGAGAATCCCAACAAACATGACCCGAGTCAGGTGATTGAGCTCAACACCAACAATAATAAATCATGTTGATGGAATTATGCCCTAGCCTTACCAAGAAAAACATCAGACAAATTCCAGGATAGAGATATTTTACAAAATGCCTGATCAGCACTCTTCAAAATTGTCAAGGCCATCACAAATAAGGAACATCTGAGAAATTGTCACAGCCAAGGAACCCAAGGAGACATGAAACTAAACACAATATGGTATTCCAAATAGGCTCCTGGAAAAGAAAGGGGGCAGTAAGTAAAAACAGGATCTCTGAAAAAAACTATGGAAGTTAATTAATAGTAATCTATCCACATTGAATCATTAACTGTAACAAATGAACCATACTAATACAAACTGCAGAGTGTGGTAGTCCTGCCTGTAATCAAGACTCAGGTGACTGAGGTGAGAGGAGTGCCTGGAGCCAAAAGTTTGAGATCAGCCTGGGCAACATAGCAAAATTTCATCTCTTAAAAATCTTCTAAAATTAGCTAGAGTGGTGGCACCTGCCTGTAGTCCCAAATACTTGGGACACTGAGGTAGAAGAATCACTTTCCCAGGAATTAAAATTTGCAGTGAGTTGTGATTGTGCCACTGCACTCCAGCCTGAGTGACAAAGTGAGATCCCATCTCTAAGAAAAAAAATAACAATAATAATAACAATTATAATAATAATAGGGGAAACTGGATATGGGGGTATACAGTAGCTTCTGTATTATCCTCATTTTTTTCTATGAATCTATAAAATTCTAAAACTAAAGTTTATTTTTTTAAAGTAACATAAACAAATAATTAATGAATTGTTTATGGGGATATAATGAAATCTCCATTTATCTGAACCAAATTCAGATGACAAATAATTACCCAGTTCTTAACACAAGACCTTCAAACTCAGTCTAAAAACTGTACTTAGAGAAAAAAAATTAAGGTATAAAAGGGGCCATATGTTGTTATTTGTGAGAATGATCAGGTAGGGGGAAGGAAGCCTGAAACTGAATTGTACTGATTATCCAAAATCATTGAATTCATCAAGAAATGGTTGTTCCCTTTGTTTTCAACCCTCTTGAGTTTTTGGTGACGTGGCCCGTCATCCCCTGAGACTCCCACTGACCCATTCACACTCTCACCCAGGGACACAGACACAAACTCACGTGATGGCTGCCTCAGGCCCATGAAGGGAATGTTTCCTTATGTGAAGAAAAATGAATCCAATGGAACTCTAGCCAAAGACACTGGATTTGTTAGCTTCCAACTCTAATGAGCTCACTACGCCAGACTCCCAGTGACCACCACTATAGGCCCAGAGATGATAACTCAGGATTTGTGCTGCCAAAAGTCACCTGACCTTTCTTTCCTTGCTATCTATCTTTGAAGCTAATGTTCCATCCCCAAGATGCCTGTCTTAAATAAAAGACTTAATACAGTTCCCAGCCACACTAGAACATGGAGAAAGCAGTGACAGAATTACTACCACATACAAACTCCAAGACACCATTGTTTGGCCCAAAGGCAAAATGATCTGAGATTTCCTGGCCTGACCATGGCAGACTCATTTTTTCCAGTCACTTTCTACTAAGGCCAAAAATGTTACCAGGGTTCCCTCAGGGTCTCTAATTGTCCTGGTGGCTTTGGTAATTGCTCTGAGCTCTTTCCCCAAAACAGTAAACAATGATGTGTCCTTTTAGAGTTCCCACATCCTCTCAATCCACACTCTCCTCAAATAAATATGTATGGAAGGAGACAAATACCCTTATAATTTGCATAATGGTGAGCTACTTTCCACAGTGTCAATTGTTTTTATTGTTCACTGGTTTTAGTAATCTTATTTTCCTTGTCTTACATATCCTTTACTCAAGGAAGTAGAGGCTTTGCCTTGGCTTAGATTCAAAGAAGAATGTAAAGGATCCAGGTGAAATATCTCAGGCAGCTGAAAATGTCATAGGGTAAGGTATTTCAAAGCCCTAAAATTCACCCCCTGCCTTTCAACCTAGACACCCTTTGTCAAGTAACAACCATCTACTCTCAGAAATGTTATTTTGCTGACTGCATATATCCTGAGTCAGAGCTTACTCCCAGTGCACTGGCCCTTCCCCCATGCACTCTGTATTTGATGACAAACTCCTTTAAGTGGGGAAGACTTTCTTAAGCATTGCCCCACTGTCATTTTCTGCTAGATTAGTTGACAAAAGTAAGATTTCATACTGCTTAAAAAAATTCAGCTTTCTACCTGACCAAGGATAATGCACAAATGTGATGAATTGAAAGATGCTGGAATGAAAAGGAGAAAGAAGTACTGGTAAGAAAAGCAGGAACCACTCACACAGAAATGCCATTTCCTTCCTGTACAGGCTCTAGTGCTTCCTTCCGAGAGGAGGCAGAGCAGGTGATGTCCAGGTAGCTCTGATAAATGGCAATGTGCATAACGAGTGCCAAGTTTTGATTGGCATTAGAGACAATTTGAGTATCTATTTGGCTGCTTACTGGCTATGCTAATTGGAACAAATTATTAACTTCATTGGAACTAAGATTCTTCAGTCTGTAAAATGGTAAGAAGAATAATTACATCATGGTTTTTGAGAATATTAAAGATGGTAAAGGGTGTTAAGTACCAGGCACATAGCTAAGTGCTTAATACTGGTTAACCATTAACTTTTTTCAGAACAGAGTGCAGGTGGTTTCAGTGTTATCCAGGGATTGGTTGTTTGGTTGGTTGAAACCCTGTATCATAAACAAATTATTACCTACATACATAAAATGTTCTCATATTTGTAATGTTTATTTCAAAATCTAAGGAGAGCAAAGTTTCTTCTTCTGTGGTTTTGTCTTAGTATGCTAGAGGTGTCATAACAAAATACCACAGATTAGGTCATTTAAACAACCTGAAATTTATTTTCTCACAGTTCTGGAGGTTGGAAGTCCATGATCAGTGCTGGAAATTTCAGTTTCTGGTGAGGGCTCTCTTCCTGGCTTACAGATGGACACCTTCTCACTATGTCCTCACATGACCTTTTGTCCGTACATGTGCATAAAGATAAACAGAGGGAGGCTCTCTGGTGTCCTTCTTAGAAGGACACTAATCCCCATGGATCAAAGCCATACCCTTATTACCTCATTTAACCTTTATTACTTCCTTAGAGGTCCACCCTAGGGGTTAGGGCTTCAACATATGAACTTAATGAGGGGAAAAAACATTGATTCCATAACAGGTTTTCTGTAATGTCTTGACGTCAGAAGAAAAAGAAATGTCATTTGCATGGTGGCATATATGCTCCTTGAAATGCAAGAGTCACTATGTTTATTCACACAATAAATTATGAAAGTAGAAAAAATTATGTACCTCTTAATCCTTATTATCAAACAAACCTTTCAAAATATCTACTCTTATGCATTATCTACTACAACAACAACCCAAATTTGTTCACCCTCTCTTCTGTCCAAGCCTTTGGGCAGTGACTCCTTTGGCCCATGGGTTAGAAGCAGTTGTGATGCAAGCAGAGGCATGGAGAGTGCTTGTGCATTGAAGCTTGCTTGCTTGCTGCTGCTGTAACAAGCTGCCATGAATGAGAGCAAGCAAAGGCTATGCTGCTGGGAGTCAAGGGATCTCCTGGAGGAAAATTAACCATCAAGCAGCCCTCAGCTACTACAATAGTTGAGTGCACAAGCACAAATAAGCCCCTGGAGAGATCAGCTGAGACTAGCCCAGACAGACACTTCTACCAAGTCATGAAGGAAATAGACTTTTATTATTTTAAACTACTAAGTTTGATTGGTTTGTTACATAGAAATAGCAAGCTGATACATTTATGAAATACTCAGGACTTCCCTTGAGGAAATACAGAAAAAGTTTAAAATAGAGTCATAGGTGAGAAGACAAGACATACACATATGGTATGTATCCCACAGCTATAAAAAGAAAAATTTTACCTTTATTGAATTAAATATAATAATACTGATACCAGGGCAGTGCCTGTGGCTCAGAGGAGTAGGGTGCCTGCCCCATACGCTGGAGGTGGCAGGTTCAAAACTAGCCCCAGCCAAAAACTGCAAAAAAAAAAGGCTAAATAATAATAATAATATTGACACCAAAGAGTAATTAAATTATACATGACCTGGAAAGATTATTTTTATGTAATTCCAACATTTTGCATCTCATTTGGGATGAAAATTAATGAGGATCATTAAGAACAAATAACAGAGGGAAAGCATGTCAAAGACACTTATTTTGCATCCAGGAAAGTTCTCTCTGTCTGGTTCATTTCATATTTTGGGAAGTAAGTCAGATCAGTTTTTCTTTTATCCAAACTGGTTTGACCATTCCTTGAAATTACATATGATGACACAATCCAAGTCTAACTTGGCACAATAGAGAATGTGCAGCTTAAGTCTGGTTTCTCTTTAGTTTTCATTTCCCTTGGGTCCCATTCGCATTTCTTACCGACACTTTCCCTTGTGACCCAATCTAATTTGATTCCCTACTGCATCTTCTCCACTAAGAGCATCCAAAGCTATTTTACAGGTATCCTATAAATAATGTTTTGATAATGCTTAAAAGATAATATTCAGGATGTGGGGAGGAAGCTTTAACTCTAAAAAGAAAAGTGCATGTAGAAAAAAAGTTCTTTTCAGGACAATGTTTAAGATTATACCTGTTTGTTATCAATCAATTTGAATGATCTATTTTCAACTGACTGCTCTATTTTGACCCATTATTTTGGCTTCATATAGAAATAGGCACAATGAGGTGAAATGGGAAGGAAAAACTGATCAGTAGGAAAAATGTTATGAAAATAGAGAAGGCCCCATGAGAAACATACTATTTGCAAAAAGACAAAACTAAACACAATTATCCAAGTATAATATTCCACTGACATTCTATAAAATTAGAGAAGTAGTTGGTGTTCTTTGTAGGGAGAGCTGACGTCTGGAAAAAGGCCACACTTTGACATATAGACAATTTTTGAATTTTTTTTATTGTCCCTGCTATGGTTTGAAAATTTATTCCTCTCAAAATACATGTGTTGAGACTTTCTTGCCCATGTGATGCTAATAAGAGGTGCCACCTTTCAGAGGTGATTAAATCATAAGGGCAGAAGCCTAGTGCTTTGCAGAGCATTTGCATTTTTCCTTCCTACCATGTGAATGGTCCAAGCCCTGTCTTAGAGAACAACCTCCTACAGACACTGAACCTGCTGGCATCCAATCTTGAATTTTCTAGCCTCCAAACTGTGAGAAAATAAATTTCTGTTCTTTATGAATTACCCAGTCTCAGATATTTTGTTATAGCAGCACAAACAGACTAAGACAGTCTTTTCCTGGCCCCACACGTTTCTTCCCATTGGCCCAATTGTTTATCAAGCTCCCTTTAATTTGTAACTCATGACACCTTGCATTGATTTGCTAGGGCTTTCACAACAAAGTACTACAGACTAGGAAGGTCAAATAACAGAAATTCATTTCTTCATAGTTATGGAGGTAGAAAATCAAGATCAAGGTGTGCTATGGACTAAATAGTGCTCTCTCTCTGTTCATATGTTAAAGCCCTAACACCCAGGGAGGAGAGGCAAGATGGCAGACTGGAAACAGCTTCCAAAAGAGGCTCCTATTCAAAAGGAAAGATAACATCCAGAAACAGCCCAATTATGCTGAAGACTGGGAGCCCAGCTGAGAGAGAAATGATAACTGCAGGCCACCTCTGCTGAGACAAGCTGCGACTCCGAGAAACCAACCTTCAGGTACAAAATTTATCTGAAAGGAAAGGTGTCTGTCACCTCCCCCAAGAAAGCTGTGGGCTTTTTGTTTGTTTGTTTTTCTGTCACCTTTCTTTTTTTTCTCTTTGTTTGCTCCTGCGGGTTTTCTACAGACAAGTGGTGAACTGTGCACCTCTTGTCTCACCCTATGGGTGAGTACTTCCTCAGAGCACTCCTGCTGTGACTCTGAACACTCTCTTGCTAGGCAGAAAAATTGAACTAAAGTCTTCCCTGCCATTCTGAACTCCCAGTACACCCCTCCCCCCTTACCTGATGAACAAGAAGCCTAACCCCTGCTGAGACTGAGGAAAGACGTCCTTGAGCAGTGCCCCACTCCCTGTCTGCCAGAATAAGCAACCCCCACACAGGAGACTCCAGGGGCCACGCAGAGCCACCCCCCAACCCTGCCAGAGACTCTGCTGGCAACTGCACAGCCCAGTGACCCGAGCCCGCCCTGGCCAGGGACCCCACTGGCAACCCCATGGACCCATGCCCCTTGCCAGCTGGGCCTCCCTCACCCTCCCAGGGACTCCACCCACAACAAAGTGGCCCCACACCTTGCACCCGCCAGGCCTCTACAAGCCCACCATGGCCAGGGACTCCACTGGCAACCATGCAGCCTTGTGCCCCGAGCCCACCAAGCCACCACCCACCCTGGCCAGGAACTCCAGGAGCTACACAACCTGTGTCCTCCCTCCCGTACCCTCCCTACCTCCACACTAACCCTGCCTGTCTGGCCAGAGACTCTAGAGGCCGCGTGACCTGCACACTCCCTCTGGAGCTCTCCCTGCCTGTGTGGGGAGCCCTCTCCTGGCCAGAGACTGGTGGAACCCCAGGCTCTCTGTGCCAAAGTCACCAGGCACCAGGTACTCCCAGAACCATGTGCACCATCCCCCGCCCTGTTGCTGGATCCAAGTGTGCCACACTCCGGAGCTGCTCCCACAGCCAGAACTCCCTGGCTGGGGCAGTGCCAGAGGAGCTACAAAGGGTTGCTCCCTACAAAGATTCAGCAACAATAGAGTGATCATGCTGGGGTCTAATCTTGGAGAGACACCTCCCCAACTCTGAGGATGGCCAGAGGCAATGGGGAGAAACAATAATGGGGCAGAATCAATGGAAAAACTCCAGCAATATGAATAATCAGAGTAGATCAACTCCCCCAAGGAACAACAAAGTAGACACAGCACAAGACCCCATGCATAAACAAATGGCTCAGATGTCAGAAATCAAATTTGGAATCTGGATAGCAAATAAGATCGAATTAGAATTTCAAGCAGCAATCCAAAAGATATCTCAAGAATACAATGAATTCAAAGACAAAATGACCAAAGAAGTTGTAGCCCTCAAAAATCTGAGAAATACAGTAGAATCCTTCAGTAACAGAATGGAGCAAGCAGAAGAAAGGATTTCTGACATTGAAGACAAAGCTTTTAAACACTCCCAAACTTTCAAAGAGGAAGAGAAATGGAGGACAAATACTGATCACTCTCTCAGAGAGCTCTAGGATAATTTGAAGAAAGCCAATATTCACCTTACAGGGATCCCCAAAAGTGATGAAGGGGCTTCACAAGGCACAGAGTCTCTTCTTCATGATATTATGAAAGAGAACATTCCAGACATGCCAAGAGATTCTGAAATTCAGATAGCAGACAGTTTCAGAACTCCAGCATGACTTAACCCGAATAAGACATCCTCCAGACACATTATAATCAATTTCACTAAAGTTAATATGAAGGAGAAAATTCTAAAAGCAGCCAGACAAAAAAACCCATAACCTACAAGGAAAATAATATTAGAATAACTGCAGATCTCTCTGCTGAAACCTTTCAAGTTAGAAGAGGATGGTCATTGACTTTTAATATCCTAAAACAAAATAACTTTCAACCCAGGATCCTGTAGCCAGCTAAACTGAGCTTCATTTATGATGGAGAAATTAAATACTTTAATGACATTCACATGTTAAAAAAATTTGCCATAACTAAACCAGCACTCCAGGATATTCTCAGACTATCCTCCATAATGACCAGCATCATCCTCCACCACAAAAGTAAACCCACCCAGAAACTTTTGCTCAAATTCCAACTTCCACAGTTGCAAAAGGGTTAAAAATGTCCACCGGACTTTCAAAAGGTTTATCAATATTCACAATTACTATGAATGGTTTAAATTGTCCTCTAAAGAGGCACAGGTTGGCAGACTGGATACAAAAACTCAGGCCAGATATCTGCTGAGTACAACAATCTCATCTTACCTTAAAAGATAAATGTAGACTCAAGGTGAAGGGATGGTCATCTATATTCCAGGCAAATGGAAAGCATAAAAAAGCAGGTATTGCAATCCTATTTGCAGATACAATAGGAAGCAGGTATTGCAATCCTATTCACAGATACAATACAACCAAAATAAGGAAGGATAAGGACAGATATGTCATATTTGTTAAAGGTAATATTCAATATGATGAGATTTCAATTACTAATATTCATGCACCCAACCAGAATGCACCTCAATTTATAAGAGAAATTCTAACAAATATGAGCAACTTGATTTCCTCCAGTTCCATAGTAGTCAGAATTTTTAACACCCCTTTAACAGTGTTGGATAGATCCTCCAAAAAGAAGCTAAGCACAGAAATGTTAGATTTAAACTTAACCATTCAACATCTGGATTTAACAGACATCTACAGAACATTTCATCCCAACAAAACTGAATACACATTCTTCTCATCAGCCCAAAGAACATATTCCAAAATCGATCACATCCTATGTCACAAGTCTAACCTCAGCAAATTTTAAAAAATAAAAAGTATTCCTTGCATCTTCTCAGACCATCATGGAATAACATTTCAACTCAATAACAACAGGAATCTGCATAGTCATACAAAAACATGGAAGATAAATAACCTCACGCTGAAGGATAGATGGGCCATAGACAAGATTAAGAAACAAATTACCAAATTTTGGGAACAAAACAACAATTAAGGTACTAATTATCAGAACCTCTGGGATACTGCGAAGGCAGTCCTAAGAGGGAAATTTATAGCACTGCAAGCCTTCTTCAAGAAAATGGAAAGAGAGGAGGTTAACAACCTAATAGGACATCTTAAGCAACTGGAGAAGCAAGAACATTCCAACCCCAAACCCGGCAAAAGAAAACAAATAACCAAAATTAGAGCTAAATTAAATGAAATTGAAAACAAAAGAATTATACAACAGATCAATAAATCAAAAAGTTGGTTTTTAGAAAAGGTCAAAAAAATAGATAAACCTTTGGGTAACCTAACCAAGAAAAAAAACAGTAAAATCTCTAATTTCATCAATCTGAAATGGTAAAGATGAAATAACAACAGACCCCTCAGAAATTCAAAAAATCCTTAATGAATACTACAAGAAACTCTACTCTCACAAATATGAAAATCTGAAAGAAATCGACCAATACCTGCAAGCACGCCACCTACCAAGACTTAGCCAAAACGAAGTGGAAATGTTGAACAGGCCTATATCAAGTTCTGAAATAGCATCAACTATACAAAATCTCCCTAAAAAGAAAAGCCCAGGACCAGATGGCTTTACATCAGAATTCTACCAAACATTTAAAGAAGAACTAGTACCTATACTACTAAAACTCTAACAAAATATAGAAAAAGAAGGAATATTACCCAGCACATTCTACGAAGCAAACATCACCTTGATCCTTAAACCAGGGAAAGACCCAACAAGAAAAGAAAATTATAGACCAATATCACTAATGAATATTGATGCTAAAATACTCAATAAGATCCTAACAAACAGAATCCAACAACGCATCAAAAAAATTATGCACCATGACCAAGTCGGATTTATCCCAGGGTCTCAAGGCTGGTTCAATATACATAAATGTGTAAATGTAATTCAACACATAAACAAACTTAAAAATAAAGCCCATATGATTCTTTCAATTGATGCAGAAAAAGCTTTTGATAATACCCAGCATCCCTTCATGATCAGAGCACTTAAGAAAATTGGTATAGAAGGGACATTTCTTAAACTAATACAGGCCATCTACAGCAAACACACAGTCAATATCGTATTGAATGGAGTTAAATTGAAATCATTTCCACTTAGATCAGGAACCAGGCAAGGTTGCCTATTGCCTCCTTTGCTCTTTAACAGTGTAATGGAAGTTTTAGCCATTGCAATTAGGGAAGAAAAGGCGATCAAGGGTATCCACATAGGGTCAGAAGAGATCAAACTTTCACTCTTCGCAGATGATATGATCATATATCTGGAAAACACTAGGGATTCTACTACAAAACTTTTAGAAGTGATCAAGGAATATAGCAATGTCTCAGGCTACAAAATCAACACCCATAAATCTGTAGTCTTTATATATACCAACAATAACCAAGCCGAACAAACAGTCAGGACTCTGTTCCTTTCACAGTAGTGCCAAAGAAGATGAAATATTTGGGAGTATACCTAACAAAGGATGTGAAAGATCTCTACAAAGAGAACTATGAAACTCTAAGAAAAGAAATAGCCAAAGATGTTAACAGATGGAAAAACATACCATGTTCACGGCTGGGAAGAATCAACATTGTTAAAATGTCCATACTTCCCAAAGCAATATATAACTTTAATGCAATTCCTATTAAAGGTCCATTGTCATACTTTAAAGACCTTGAAAAAATAGTACTTCGTTTTATATGGAATCACAAAAAAACTCGAATAGCCAAAACATTACTGAGCAATAAAAACAAAGCAGGAGGAATCACACTACCAGACCTGAGACTGTACTATAAATCCATAGTGATCAAAACAGCATGGTACTGGCACAAAAGCAGAGAAGTAGATGTCTGGAACAGAATAGAGAACCAAGAGATGGATCCAGCTACTTACCGTTATTTGATCTTTGACAAGCCAATTAAAAACATTCAGTGGGGAAAAGATTCCCTATTTAACAAATGGTGCTGGGTAAACTGGCTGGCAACCTGTAGAAGATTGAAACTGGACCCACACCTTTCACCATTAACTAAGATAGACTCTCACTGGATAAAACATTTAAACTTAAGACATGAAACTATAAAAATACTTGAAGAAAGTGCAGGGAAAACTCTTGAAGGAATCGGCCTGGGTGAATATTTTATGAGGAGGACTCCCCAGGCAATTGAAGCAGTATCAAAAATACACTACTGGGACCTGATGAAACTAAAAAGCTTCTGCACAGCCAAGAACATAGTGAGTAAAGCACGCAAACAGCCCTCAGAATGGGAGAAAATATTTGCAGGTTATACCTCTGATAAAGGTCTAATAACAAGAATCCACAGAGAACTCCAACGTATTAACAAGAAAAGAACACGTGAGACCATCTCATGGTGGGCAAGGGACTTGAAGAGAAACTTCTCTAAAGACCAACGCAAGATCTACAAACACATGAACAAAAGCTCATCATCCTTAATCATCAGAGAAATGCAAATCAAAACTACTCTGAGATATCACCTAACCCCAGTAAGAGTAGCCCACATAACAAAATCCCAAAACCAGAAATGTTGGCGTGGATGTGGAGGAAAGGGCACACTTCTACACTGCTGGTGGGAATGCCCACTAATATGTTCCTTCTGGAAGGATGTTTGGAGAATCCTTAGAGATCTAAAAATAGACCTGCCATTCGATCCTATAATTCCTTTACTAGGTATATACCCAGAAGACCAAAAGTCACAATATAACAAAGACATCTGTACCAGAATGTTTATTGCAGCCCAATTCATAATTGCTAAGTCATGGAAGAAGCCCAAGTGCCCATGGACCCACGAATGGACTAGCAATTTGTGGTACATGTATACCATGGAATACTATGCAGCCTTAAAGAAAGATGGAGACTTTACCACTTTCATGTTTACATGGATGGAGCTGTAACATATTCTTCTTAGCAAAGTATCTCAGGAATGGAAGAAAAAGTGTCCAATGTACTCAGCCCTACTATGAAGCTAAATTATAGCTTTCACATGAAGACTATAACCCAGCTATAGCACAAGACTATGGGGAAAGGGCCAAGGAAGGGGAAGGGAGGGTAATGGGTGGGGCCACATCTATGGTGCATCTTAGAATGGGTACAGGCGATTGCACTAATGTACACAACTATGATTAACAATAAAAAAATAAAAAAATTTTGAAAATACAAAGGAAATTGACCAATACTTGGAAGCATGCCACCTACCAAGACTTAGAACGAAGTGGAAATGTTGAACAGGCCTAAACCAAGTTCTGAAATAGCATTAACTGTACAAAATCTCCCTAAAAAGAAAAGCCCGTGACCAGATGGCTTCATGTCAGAATTCTACCAAACCTTTAAATAAAAAGTAGTGCCTATATTGCTAAACCATATTGCTAAACCTCTTCCAAAATATAAAAAAAGAAGGAATATTACCCAATACATTCTATGAAGCAAACATTACCTTGATCCCTAAACAATGGAAAGACCTAACCAGAAAAGAAAATTATAGACCAATATCACTAATGAAAATTGATGCAAAAATACTCTATAAGATCCTAACAAACAGAACCCAACAATACATCAAAAAAATTATACACCATGACCAAGAGGGCTTTATCCAAGGGTCTCAAGGCTGGTTCAACATACGTAAATCTATAAATGTAATTCAGCACATAAACAAACTAAAAAATAAAGACCACATGATTCTCTCAACTGATGCAGAAAAAGCTTTTGATAATATCCAGCATCCCTTCATGATCAGAACACTTAAGAAAATTGGCATAGAAGGGACATTTCTTAAACTAATACAGGCCATCTACTGCAAACCCACAGCCAATATCATATTGAACGGAGTTAAATTGAAATTATTTCCACTTAATTCAGGAACCAGGCAAGGTTGCCCATTGTCTCCTTTGTTCTTTAACATTGTAATGGAAGTTTTAGCCATTGCAATTAGGGAAGAAAAGGCGATCAAGGGTATCCACCTGGGGTCAGAAGAGATCAAACTTTTACTCTTCACAGATGATATGATTGTATATCTAGAAAACACCAGGGATTCTACTACAAAACTTTTGGAAGTGATCAAGGAATACAGCAATGTCTCAGGCTACAAAATCAATGCCCACAAATCAGTAGCCTTTATATATACCAACAATAAATAGCCAAGATGTAAAAACAGTCAAGGACTCTATTCCTTTCACAGTAGTGCCAAAGAAGATGAAATATTTGAGAGCTTATCTAAAAAAGGACATGAGAGATCTCTATAAAGAGAACTATAAAACTTTAAGAAAAGAAATAGCTGAAGATGTTAACAAATGGAAAAACATGCTATATGCATGGCTGGGAACAATCAACATTGTTAAAATGCCTATACTACCCAAAGCAATATATAATTTTAATGCACTGCCTATTAAAGCTCCATTGTCATATTTTAAAGATCTCAAAAAAATAATACTTCACTTTATATGGAATCAGAAAAAACCTTGAATAGCCAAGACATTACTCAGAAATAAAAACAAAGCACGAGGAATCATGCTACCAGACCTCAGGCTATACTACAAATTGATAGTGATCAAAACAGCATGGTACTGGCACAATAACAAAGAGGTAGATGTCTGGAACAGAATAGAGAACCAAGAGATGAATCCAGCTACTTACTGTTATTTGATCTTTGACAAGCCAAGTAAAAATATTCAGTGGGGAAAAGACTCCCTATTTAACAAACGGTGCTGCGTGAACTGGCTGGCAACCTGTAGAAGATTGAAACTGGACCAACACCTTTCACCATTAACTAAGATAGACTCTCACTGGATAAAAGATTCAAACTTAAGACATGAAACTATAAAAATACTAGAAGAAAGTGCAGGGAAACTCTTGAAGGAATCGGCCTGGGTGAATATTTTATGAGGAGGACTCCCTAGGCAATTGAAGCAGTATCAAAAATACACCACTGGGACCTGATCAAACTAAAAAGCTTCTGCACAGCCATGAATATAATAAGTATAGCAAGCAGACAGCCCTCAGAATGGGAGAAAATATTTGCAGGCTATACCTCCGATAAAGGTTTAATAACCAGAATCCACAGAGAACTTAAACATATTAGCATGAAAAGAACAAGTGATCCCATCTCAGGGTGGGCAAAGGACTTGAAAAGAAACTTCTCTAAAGAAGACAGGAGCACGGCCTTCAGACACATGAAAAAATGCTCATCATCCTTAATCATCAGAGAAATGCAAATCAAAACTACTTTGAGATATCACCTAACTCCAGTAAGATTAGCCCACATAACAAAATCCCAAAACCAGAAATGTTGGCATGGATGTGGAGGAAAGGGAGCACTTCTACACTGCTGGTGGGAATGCACACTAATATGTTCCTTTTGGAAGTATGTTTGGAGAATACTCAGAGATCTAAAAATAGACCTGCCTTTCAATCCTGTAATTCCTTTACTAGGTATACACCCAGAAGACCAAAAATCACAATATAACAAAGACATCTGTACCAGAATGTTTATTGCAGCCCAATTCATAATTGCTAAGTCATGGAAGAAGCCCAAGTGCCCATCGACCCACGAATGGACTAGCAAATTGTGGTGCATGTATACCGTGGAATATTATGCAGCCTTAAAGAAAGATGGAGACTTTATCTCTTTCATGTTTACATGGATGGAGCTGTAACATATTCTTCTTAGCAAAGTATCTCAAGAATGGAAGAAAAAGTATCCAATGTACTCAGCCCTACTATGAAGCTAATTTATAACTTTCATATGAAGGCTAAAACCCAACTATAGCACAAGACTATGGGGAAAGGGCCAATGGAGGGGAGAGGGGAGGTTGCAGTGGAGGGAGGGTAACTGGTGGTGCCACACCTACGGTGCATCTTAGAATGGGTACAGATGAAACTTACTAAATGCAGACTACAAATGTCTTCATACAATAACTAAGAAAATGCCATGAAGACTATGTTAAACAGTTTGATGAAAATATTTCAGATTGTATATGAAACCAGCACATTGTACCACTTGACTGCACTAATGTACACAGCTATGATTTAATAATAATAAAAAAATTCAACATAAAAAAATTCAACCCCCAATGTGATGACATTTAAAGATGGTGTTTGGGCAACCATTATGTTTGTATGAGGTCATAGAATAAAGCTCTCATGTTGGGATTAGTGCCTTATAAGAAGAGAGAGAGAGAGATACTGGAGCTTTTCCTCCAGTATATGAGGACACAGGGAGAACATGGTTGGTCTGCAAACCAGAAAGGGAAATTCACTGAGGAACTGAATCTTCTGGTCTCTTTTTCTAACACTTCCCAGCTTCCAGAACTGTGAGAAATAAGTGTCTTTTGGATAAACCACCCAGTCTATGCTATTTTGCTATGAAGACCTGAGCTGACTAATACCAGGTATCACCAAGGTTGTTTTCTTCTGAGAACCACTCCCCTTAGCTTGTGGATGGCCATCTTCTTCCAGTGCATGTCTGTGTCCTTCCTAATTCATTTTCTTCTAATAACAGTAGTCACGTTGAATTAGGACCACCCTAACGACCTCATTTTACCCCCTGTTCAAAAACAGTCACATTCTGTGGTACAAGGCTATAGAACTTACTCAACAATTCAGACCATAATACACCTTAATGTTCTTTACTTCAGAGGGACCTGGCCTATCTACCTTTTACATTACTTAATGGATATTGTGCAAGAAGAATAAGAACAGTTCCAGCTTGGATATATGTATCAATTAATTTCAAGATACATCCCAATTTTGGAAATGTGAAATATAAAAGAAAAAAACAATTGTCATAGAAGAAATATGATAATAGATAACTTTGAAAACTAAAGCAAAATGTCTGCAAGATTTAAATAAGTGAATCTCTAATGGCAAAATCATGGTCCTTGAAGGAAATCTGGATAGATGGTGCCCTCCTGGTTGATCCATTTAGATAAATTCAAATTCACTTGTAGCAACACTGAGGAGATTTTCAGTGTGGGTTGGAGCAGTGGGTGAGAGAGGAAACAAGAGAGGTTGCTCAGTTTCTCACATAGTTTGTTCATTAAGAAACAGTGCACTGCACAGTGACCACCCTGCTAGCCACGAGCTTTTGTTTGATCTTCTATGTTTTTTAGTGCAGCCTTTTGACTGAATCCAAATTTTATGGAACAAATCCTTTTATTTTTATTAATATATTTTTGTTTGTATTTTATATTTTATTTTTTAATGAATATATTTAAAATACCAAAGAATAGAATAAATTTCAATGAAGTAATCCTCCCAGATTGATCAGGAAAATTAGAACATTAGCAAACCATAAGGGCTAAATTGTTATATTGATATATATTAAACTCATGATTTAGTTGTAACTTTCTTCACCTGATGGGTATCACTATTGCCTGGGGCTGGTTAGCAGTTGGTGAGAGTTTATGCAGGTTTAGTACACCAGTCCATTGTCACCTTTGGACAATACTGCAAGATCTCTGTTTGAAGTAGAATTTGTGAAAGTTGCATAGCTCAACAGTATGTTTTAATTCTGTCTCTTTAATAGCCCATCATATCAAAGATTAAGAGAATGCTGAAAGAAGAAAACAGATTTTTTAAATGAAGATTTGGAATTGAAATATTATCTTATTTCTGCTAAAAATAAGATGATTTGCTTGCTTTGTGATACAACATTAAAGAGATTCAATGCTCATCAGCATTATAGCACTCGTTGTAAGGACCACAAATATTTTAAATTAGAGGGAGGAGGATGAAAAGTTATACTGCACAAATTAAAAAATGAAAAGCAAAAGCACAAAGACAACTCTTTAAAGTAGCAATAAGGTCTGAAAATAATGCCACTGAAGCAATTTATAAAGTAGCTTAGGGGGGAAAGAAAGCCATTCAGTAATGTAGAAATTGTGAAAGAATGCATTGTCAAAGTTGTAGGATGCTTAGACCCTAATAGCACTTCAAGGTAAAAATAACTGCTTCTTTTAAGGAGAACTATGATTGGCAGCATGAATTAGCCTCAACAGAACTATGTCATGTAATACATCAAAAGGAAGATACATATTATTCAATTGCTTCGGCTGAATAAATTCGTATTACAGACTTGGCTCAGGTTTTGTACTTCATTTGAATCATAACAGACAATTTTCTTTGCTATAAAGAGTTACTCTTCTGGGGTACTCTTGCAAATAGAGCCCAGGAAATAGATATTTTCTTTTTTTTTTTTTTTTTTTTTTGTAGAGACAGAGTCTCCCTGTACTGCCCTCGGGTAGAGTGCCGTGGCCTCACACGGCTCACACCAACCTCTAACTCTTGGGCTTACGCGATTCTCTTGCCTCAGCCTCCCAAGCAGCTGGGACTACAGGCGCCCGCCATAACGGCCGGGGCTGGGTTTGAACCCGCCACCCTCGGCATATGGGGCTGGCGCCCTACTCACTGAGCCACAGGCGCCGCCCAGGAAATAGATATTTTCAACAACTTTCAAGATAAATGTTGTGCAGTTGGGCTGAATTTGGAAAATTTGGTGAATACAAGTACAATTGGTGCACCTTCCATGACAGGAAATCATGAAGGGTTTATGGCACAGATAAAAAAAAAAGTATTAACAAATCCATATGCTCTCATTTCTTCACATTATATCTTGCATCAGCAAATCTCTGTGAGAAAGCTACTGCTTTAAGTGACACTTTACAAAAAGTTGTAAATTTTGTAAACTATATTCCTGCAAATTCAACATGGCTTCATCAATTTCATAACATGCTAAAGATGAACTATGAGTTATTCAGTGTGGGCTTGCTCTATCATTCTAAAATGTGTTGGCTATTGCAAGGACCAGTGTTAACCAAACTTTTGTCTCTGTGAGAATATAGTTAAATTTTATAAAGAACAGAATCAGCAATGTGATTAAAAGAATATTTCTGTATTCATTCAGAATTTCTGTATTCTTGCAGCATTTCTGTGTGATGTCATGTCAAATAAAAATGACTTGAATATTTCCTTCCAAGGTACAACTAAGTCTATATATACATGGTAAAAAATCTAATCATTTCAAAACAAAGCTATCTTTTTTCAAAACATTTCTTCAAAAGGAAATTTTGGATGAAAATTTTCCCTAGTTAACAAAGGTCATTGATAAGCAGGATGATATATGTGAATCGTTTGTAGAATACATAGCTGTTATAGACCTATATTTTTTATTTTAAGATTTTCTTTTTTTTAATTTTTTTTTTTTTATTGTTGGGGATTCATTGAGGGTACAATAAGCCAGGTTACACTGATTGCATTTGTTAGGTAAAGTCCCTCTTGCAATCATGTCTTGCCCCCCTTTATTTAATTATAGCTGTGTACATTAATGCAATCATGGGGGTACAATGTGCTGGCTTGATATACAATTTGAAGTTAACATAGCCTTCATGGCATTTTCTTGGTTATTGTGTTAAGACATTTATATTCCACATTTAGTAAATTTCACATGTACCCTTGTAAGATGCACCATAGGAATTATGCTACCAGACCTCAGACTATATATAAATTGATAGTGATAAAAACAGCATGGTACTGGCACAAAAACAGAGAGGTATATGTATGGAACAGAATAGAGAAACAAGAGATGAACCCAGCTACTTACGCTTAGTTGGTCTTTGACAAGCCAATTAAAAACATTCAATGAGGAAAAGATTCCCTATTTAACAAATGATGCTGGGTGAACTGGCTGGCAACCTATAGAAGACTGAAACTGGACCCACACCTTTCACCATTAACTAAGATAGACTCTCACTGGATTAAAGATTTAAGCTTAAGACATGAAACTATAAAAATACTAGAAGAAAGTGCAGGGAAAACACTTGAAGAAATATGCCTGGAAGAATATTTTATAAGGAGGACACCCTGGGCAATTGAAGCAACACCAAAAATACATTACTGGAACCTGATTAAACTAAAAAACTTCTGCACAGCCAAGAACACAGTAAGTAAAGCAAGCAGACAGCCCTCACAATGGGAGAAGATATTTTCAGGTTATGTCTCCATCAAAGGTTTAATAACCAGAATCCACAGAGAACTCAAACATGTTAGCATAAAAAGAACAAGTGATCCCATCTCAGGGTGGGCAAGGGACTTGAAGAGAAACTTCTCTGAAGAAGACAGGCACACGACCTATGGACACATGAAAAAATGCTCATCATTCTTAATCATCAGAGAAATGCAAATTAAAACTACTTTGAGACATAATCTAACTCCAGTAAGATTAGCCCACATAACAAAATCCCAAAACCAGAGATGTTGGCATGGATGTGGAGAAAGGGGAATATTTCTACACTTCTGGTGGGAATGCATACTAATACATTCCTTTGGAAAGATGTTTGGAGAACACTTAGAGATCTAAAAACAGACCTGCCATTTGATCCTGCAATACATCTACTGGGTATATACCCAGAAGACCAAAAGTCACAATATAACAAAGACATCTGTACCAGAATGTTTATTACAGCCCAATTCATAATTGCTAAGTCTTGGAAGAAGCCCAAGTGCCCATCGACCCACGAATGGACTAGCAAATTGTGGTACATGTATACCATGGAATATTATGCAGCCTTAAAGAAAGATGGAGACTTTACCACTTTCATGTTTACATGAATAGAGCTGGAACATATTCTTGTTAGCAAAGTATCTCAAGAATGGAAGAAAAAGTATCCAATGTACTCATCCCTTCTATGAAACGAAGAGTAGTATATAGCCCAAGAATATGTTATAGACCTATTAATTGGAGAATTGGAGAATGAAAGGGTCACTGACTTTGAGAATCATGACATCACACTCAGATTAGCATTTCAGCCTCACCTAGTTGATATCACCAAAGTACCTAAAGAACTATGATGTAATTGATTAAGCTCTGTGTAGATGACATTCTAAAGTCAGTATTTCATGCTGAAAAAAGATCCAGTTGAAATATGGGAAAATGCAGTAGAATACCCAGGCCTTTGGTAACATCCCCCCAAAATGATTTCTTGCCTTTCAACCATGTATTGCTTCAAATCTACATTCTCCCACCTAACCCAAATTAATATGCTCTTCAGTCACAATTACTGATACCCATCTAGAGGATCAACTAAAATTGCAGACCTCCATGCTACAACCAAATATTCAAATGCTTTTCGCCAAAAAGCAGACACAACAAAGTCATTAAAAGGTTACTTTTAATTTATTTTAAATTAATAAATAGCTTTCATTTTTTGAAATTATTAAGTACATAGTAGTTAGATTTTTTACAAAATAATGTACATTTTTAAGTATATCTAATTGAAGTTTCTTGAATCTGGCCTTATTTGATTGCAGCTAAATTAATGTAGGCTTCCAACATGAAAAGATTCCCCACCCCTGCTCTAGTCCCTTCTCACAGTAACTACATAAATATCAAGCCAGCAGAAAGTTAGTTCCAACTCACTAATATAGAACCATCATTCCAGGGATATTAGTATGGGATCCATAGTAATTCCAAGTATCTCTTATCCTTATTTTGAAAGTAAGGATATGTAGGTATGCTCCCTTTTACTCCTATCACCTACTTCTACCTGAAAGGAAAACTTTCAGTTTCCCTGCCTGGACAGCCACTTTCCAGGGATGAATACTAAATTAAAATTCATAACCTCTTTCCAATATTTCTCCTCCTTCTGCTTTAACACTTTACTCCTCATCCCCAAATAAATAACTTTAATGTTCACATTGAACAAACAGAAAATGACCTTTAACTATTTCTTCTGTCTGACTTCCCCCAAAGTGTATAACAAGCTCCATCCTGCACTGTGCTTTCTCTCTGAGACACTGTCCTTTATCCCTCAAATCCTATAACAAACCCGACTTTACTAATGGCTTCTCTCAAAAATATTGCTAATGACTAAGGAGAAGTAAATATCAAATCTATTTATTCTTTCCCACTCAGAGCATTTCCTTCTTTCTGCTCTTTCTGTCTAAAATAACCCTTCTGGAAATCATCATAAAAGGTTGTCATTCCTATGTTGATGTCTGTAACCCCTGGGGCTGCTGTGCAACTGTTTTTCTTTGGTGAACTGATCAAAAGTCCCCTGGCTAATTGTATCATCTGGGAAGCAGGCAGAAGCAGCAGGGGCTGGGGGGAGCTGGTGCCACTCATGCTAATTTGGCTTCAGCTACTGCATAGCCACTGTGCAAATAAGCTAATTCTTCTTTGGTGCTGACCAGAAGAAACAAGAGGGAGAACGAACATAAGCAAGACAAACAGGCTGCTATTCCTGGACACGTAAAAATATACCTTTGGAAGTGGTTAAGCAAGGAAAAAATAATTTTCAACTCCCACCACAACATTTGTCTGTCTAATTTCTTCCTGAATGAACAGTTCTCTGTTGGAGTGACATGATACAAGAAGGTTTTCAGCTAAATGGCCTTTTGTTTGTTATCAAGGTTATCTGTCTGTGTGGATTGTCGTCTCTGGTCACTTACTTCTCTGGGTTTAAGGCAAAGGCATAAATAGTGCCCATATAATCCCTTCATTTTAAGAGAAGGGGAACAGAAACAAGTCATAAGACATTTTAAATGCTGGGAAACTTCTTAGCCTGACTTTTCTTTCTCAGGAGTCAGCTTACTCCACCATTGCCTTTATTCATGTGGGATATAATGTTATTTCATTTTCCTCTGGTCATCTTACATCCCTGGAGAGAGCTTGACTCATGATATAATTATACGCTCGGCCAGTTCCCACTGAGAGTTCACTCTAGTCTGCCACTGACTCCCCACCCCCAACCTACCCCCCTTGTTGATCTTCCATTCTGATGTCAAAGAGAGAGCAAAACTCTTCCAGAAGCAGAGACACTTTTTGCAAAACAGCTAATTATGAGGTTTTCAGAAAGCAGTTTGCAGTGGCTGTTCTCTTTCCTCCAGGAGGTATGTTGTTGAGTCCTGGAGCTTAGTGACTCACTGTAGAACCAGCTGATTTGTGGTCTGTGGGGCTGGTCAGCACCGCCTGCCTAGTTCTCTTTGTTGGTTTGTAAAAATGTTTCCTGAAGGACAAATTTTTAAACATTTGCATATTAAGACTTATTTTACTGAAAATACATGACATTTGTATAGGCCACCTTGGAGATGATCGCAACAGCCTCTCATAAGCAATGTCTTGCCATCTGTCCTTTCATACCCCTTGTCCTGAATGAAGATCATACAGGGATGCAGAATCCCAGGTCTAGAGGGGACATGGAAAAATCATCTTGTCTGGCTGCTTGATTTCAGATAAGTAAATGGTCCTCTCCCTTTTGGCAATTACTTCTAGGGCTAGAAGCTCCTTAACCAAGCCTTCTGAGAGACATACCAGAACTTACAACACTCAATGTCTTTTTCTTTTCTTATGCCTACCACTGATCCAGATGTTTCCATTGGATCTATTTTTTCCAAGGCTTTAAGGCTTATGTCAAATCTCACTTCCTCAGAGAAGCTTTTCCTGATCCCCTAATCCAATTTACATGTTCTCTGTCATTTTTTAAAAGCATAGCACCCAGGTCTTTCTTCATAACTCTTACCATAATTTAAAATTATGTATCTTTTTTGATTAAAATATGTCTCTTTCTCCTAGATTGCAAATTGCATTAGCAAAGAAATATATGGTTCCTTTTTAATTTTACTACTATTAAACCAGATACCTGGCACAAGGTTAGTTCTCCATATACATTTGTTACTATGTATAATTAACATTATTATTATCATCATCATTAATTGAATAAACCTTTCAGCATCCACTCAACTAAATTATTTATGCTTTTGAAAAATGTGACCACTCTTCTCCTTCGTTGTTTTCCATTTTTCTCTTTGACTTATTTCTGCAAGTGCCATAAAAGGTACTGGACCCTGTCTACATGGAAAACCATGAGAAAAAAAGTCCATAGGTTTTATCATTTTAATGTTTCATCTTCCTCATGACCATGGAGCTGTTCCAAATTTCCTCATATTCCTAGTGCAATTGTGTTTAGAGTACCCAGAACACACATCAAAATGGCCTGTTTTTTCCACCATTATCCTCTTTACCCCGGATGATCTCTTTGAATTAGCTAGAAAGAATGCCAATGGATGACCTTGTATTGCTACAGCCTGAGACTAGGCCATGGGGCACAATAAGAAAAGAAGTGGAAAGGTCAGAAATAAGGGTGTCAGCCCAGCACTGATCCTCCTGGGGAAGGCAGGCTCTCAGTTAATCAAGAGATCTGTTGTCTGAACACAGCAGTGACTTTACACCCTTCACTCCTCAGCTGCCCTTCCATAACTTATTATTTCCTATAACACAGTTCTTTTCAAGGCCCCAGGAGGGAGGGGCTTCATAGTACTTTCTTTTCAACTGGCCTTCCCAGCACTGCTATTAAGATCTCACAATCATCTTACCTGTTTATTTCTGAGAAGTTATTTAAAAAGCTCTGTTCTTACAAATAAGATATCCAGGCTTTCATCTCAGCTCTGCTACTTATGAAGCATGTGTGTTTAAAATAAGGATTTTCTGAGGCAAGTGGATTGCCCAGCCCACAGATTCAAGACCAAATTGATCCAACAGGACACCTATGGAGCATATTGCAAGGGTACAAGTCAAATCTATCAAGTGGAGAACATAAATGTCTTAACACAATAATCAAGTAAATGAGGTGAAAGCTATATTAATTAGTTTGATGTAAGCATGACCAATTGTATAAAAAAAATCAACACATTGTACCCCACATATGCATAAATGTATTCATGATCTATGTGTATGTGACTTAATAATAATAATTTAAAAAAAATACCAGCTTGGACAAGAGCAAGACCCCCTAAAGTCTCTAAAAATAGCCAGGCATTGTGGTGGGTGCCTATACAAAGTGAGGCTTTGTCTTAAAAAAAAAAAAAAAAAAAAAAAAAACAAGGATTTTACTTCTCTGAGTCTCAGATACTATAACTATAAAATAAGGATAAGGCTAACTCCCTAATACAGTTATTGTGATCATTTAAGTGATAGCTATTATTATACTAACAATAATAAGGCTTCTAAAAGCCCTGTGCTGAACACTTCATAGCATCTCCATGATGCTGAACCAAGATACCCAAGATAATTCATAATTTGTTGAAATATGATTTTTAAAATGTTTATCAATATCATCAAATATTTTTTGAACTACCATTCCTGCCAAAGCACTGGGAATGCAATTAAGAAAAAGGCATTGCCCTTGATTTAATCAAGGAAACATGTCAGATAGATTATGTAGTCCACAACAATACAAAGGGATGTCCACTGATCATCCAATGAATGGCTTAAAAAATAAATACCTCAAATATCACAGAAGGTGATTATTCCTGTGGGTAGAGCTATTGTAGAAATTTTCTGGGGGATATTAACAAAGCTTTTGTTTCAGTCAAAATCTAAAACTCAGAAGCTGAAGAAAAATGATTTCTTATTCTCCGTGATTCTGTGGATTGGCTGTGATGTCTTTCTGCATTCTTCTCCAGGCTCAATCCTGAAGCTGCATTCAACTAGAAGATATGCTGGTCTAGCAGTTGTTGATGGCTGTTGACTATAAAGCCTTGGTCCTCCTCTGTGTGACCTTATATCCTCCTCTTACATTAGGGTCTCAGAATAGCATTCCAAGAGAGTGAAAATAGAAGCTCTAAAATCCCTTGAGGCTCAGGCTGCAAAACTTACAAAGAGTATCATTTCCACATCAAAAGTATAGTCCAGATTTAAGGGTGAAAAGAAGCATGGCAAAGTCACATTGCAAAAGAAGCATACATATTGAGATAAGAATTAGTGACCATTAAAAAATCTATCATAGCTTATTGTTGCCATTATCTTTGTAATTATCTGTATATAAATTTTTCTTATCACTTCATTGACCTTCCCTTGAGGGATGATAAGATGACTTATGAACTGTTGTCAATGATTAATATACAGTCTAGAACAGAGTATGAGCTCATTAAAGATTTATAAATAAATGAAGGAAAAAGTGTGAGCAGATATATTATTGTAAGTATGTGTACTAATAGTGCAATAATAAAAATAATACAGCTAACCTCCACTTCTGGATTGACAGAGTAACAGAGACTAGACATATTCTCTTAATTTAAACAATGAAATAATTTGGAAAATATATAAAACAACAGCTTTCAAACAATAGGCAGTATAGAACAGTGATCTTTGAAAGAAAGGAACAAACAAGGTGAGCTCTAAGGGTATTTAAGATTACTGCTCATAAAGAGTTTCCAAGATGTGATCCAGGAAAGGCAGAACTAAATAGAGCCTAGTGGGTACCCTGAGTTAATAAAGCAGAATTCAAAATTCAAGGAGTCCATGGTAGTTTTAATTCACAGAGAAGAGTGCCAGAGAGAAAGAGCCCTGGAGATAGGCAGGTTCATTGAGTCTTCAGCTGAGGACTGATTAGTAAAAGCTTATCAAGCAACTATCAAGGCCAGGAAAGAAGAAGTAGAAAAAGCAGGCAGGACAACCCCTGGAGCTCACACAAGGTTTTACGTAGTTAATAGTTCCATTTACAGAGTGGGAAGGCTGCATAACTTTTGAGGCACTAGATAGAGTTCTCAGAAGAATAAATGTATAGACTCAGAAGTGAGTCCAGATTAGCCATAGACTGAAGTCTGTTCTGGATCCCTCTAACAAAGCATCAAAGCAAACCACAAAAAGATCAAACTATTTCCAATTAACCTAAGTTCATCCCAATACAAAACTCAAAAATATATTAAGGAATAGCTAAGAAATACAATCTGGCACATAATAATGTAAAGTCTGACATCCCATAAAATATTACCAGTCATGCAGAAAAACAGGAAAATAAAATCCACAATAAGGAACAAATTTCATCAATAGAAATAAACCCAGAAGGGACACAGATAATAAAATCACTGTACAAAAGCATTAAAACAGCTATTATGGTGAAATTCCATATGTTTAAGATGGTAGAAGAAAGCAGGGCCATAATAAGGATAGTTATGGAAGATATTTATAGGAGGACAATTACAGAAAATATTGTTAAGGGCCCAAATTGAAGTTTTAAGAATAAAACTATTATACTTGATATTTTTCCAAGATGGTAAACTAAAGTAGCTTTTCCAGCTTACCTCACCCACTCAAAAGAAACAAAAAGTGCATAGAGATTTACACTGTGAATTGTTATTCACGAAGAAATACTGGAATTCAAAAGAAAAAAAGCAAAAGACACTTCAGAACCTGGAGAAGAGAAGGGGAGCGTGCCCCTTATGTGTCAGGGTCTAGCTGAGAACTGCGAGTAAAGTCCCAGAATGGTGGTGGGGATGAATATTGCTGCACAATTCATCTTTCCACTAGGGAGAGCACCTTATCCTCCTAAGATCTAACTTGGGCAAAAGCCTGGAGACTGTGAAAAGGAATGGCACCAGAGAGTGATCCAGGTATTTTCCCAGACATGGAAAAGGATAAGATGATGATAGTAAGTTGGATGGAATCCTGTGACTGAGCAGTGGAGGAAGCCATGGACTTTAGAGAGTCTTGAGCAGGGGGTGAGAAGGGTGAAATGCAGTGTTGCAAGCAAGGGAAGTGTCCCTGCAAGCAGAACTGACAGGTGAATGTGGCATGGTTTCCATCTACTATGTGCTGGATTTCCTCCTACTCCATTCATGGGACCAGAACAAGAAGGAATTTGCCATAGAGGCATGATTTTGGCCCAGGGAGCAAATTTTGTAGTCAGGGAAGTTTTGTAGACTAAAGACGAACAACATGTAACTTTACTGAGTGTCCTAGCTGGCTCTCTTTGTCAGGACAGGAGAGTGAGGCCCACTGGCTCTTGAGAGTAAGAGGTAGAGGGTCTCATTCTTATTTACATGGCCTAGGTACTAGAGCTACCCTCCCTGCCCATGTTGGAAATCAGAGCAGCAACTTCTCCACTCCTCTCCTGAGCACAACTCCAGAGCCTGGCAACTGCTCCAGACCCCTGTTAGGGCCAGTGGTTGCACATGCTATGGGAGGCCCAAGTGCCTGCTTGCCCAGTCCAGTTCTACCCACATTAGCCACCATCCCCCACCCCGGTGGAAACCGAACACCGGACCCAGACCATTGGACATTCCACAGCCCATTACCTAGTACACTAGAGGGGTTTTTGTTTGTTTGGTTTTTGATTTTTGTTTTTTTTTTGAGACACAGTCTCATTTGTCACCCTAGGTAGAGTGCAATGATGTCATATCTCACAGCAACCTCAAACTCTTGGACTCAAGCCATTCTCTTGCCTCAGCCTCCCAAGTAGCTGAAACTACAGACACCTGCCACAATGCCCAGCTATTTTTAGAGACAGGGTCTCACTTTTGCTGAGACCACGATCTCAAGCAATCCACCCCCTTGGCTCCCAGAGTGCTGGGATTACAGGCATAAGCCACAATGCCCAGCCTGGAGTGCTTCTTCTGATTAATAAAGTTCAAGCATAAAGTCTATTCCACTACTGAAACCGGCTCTTACTTACAAGCACCACTTACAGATCTGGAGGTCAACCTGCATAGCCCAATAAAAAGTCTGCTAAGACAAGTGCACATTGCTCAAGAATGAGATAGGCTTCTCATGACCTATATTGCTACTATCACTCAAGCCACCATGGCTATTCAGGAGATCATGAGCCTGCTCACCTGCTCATTTCCAGCATGGACAGGGAGGGTAGCTCCAGTTCATTGTTACTATGACTGGCATTGGAGAAAGTCAATACACTTGGACTATTTATAACCAAGAAAATTACACAGTGTCTAGTGAATGCACCCAAAAGCAAAGCAAAGCAAGCCTACTCACCATGCATTATAGTCACATCCTCAAAATAAAAAAAAAAAAAACGGAGGGTGGGGGAGTAGGCCTAGCCCCAGTGAAAATAAATTCAAAAATAAAGAGGCAATGGTTTCTGCAAATGTGAAAAAGAAATCAGCATAATTTAGGAAATATGAAAAAGTAAAGTATTATGACACCCCACAAAGGAATACAGTAACTCTCTAACAATGGATCCTAACCAAAAAGAAATTTTTGAAATGACAGGTAAAAAATTCAAAATGTCGGGCGGCGCCTGTGGCTCAGTCGGTAAGGCGCCAGCCCCATATACCGAGGGTGACGGGTTCAAACCCGGCCCCGGCCAAACTGCAACCAAAAAATAGCCGGACGTTGTGGCGGGCGCCTGTAGTCCCAGCTACTCGGGAGGCTGAGGCAAGAGAATCGCTTAAGCCCAGGAGTTGGAGGTTGCTGTGAGCTGTGTGAGGCCACGGCACTCTACCGAGGGCCATAAAAGTGAGACCCTGTCTCTACAAAAAAAAAAAAAAAAAAAAAAAATTCAAAATGTCAGTTTTGCAGAAGCTTGATGAGATGTGAGAGAAATCTTAAAACTAGTACCAAAAAATCAGAAAATTAATTCAGGATATGTAAAAACATTTACCATAGAGATAGAAAAAAATTAAATAAATACCAAGAAAAACATCTGGGAGTGAAAAATTCAATGAAGGAGTTACAAAATATATTGGAAATCTTCTATAATAGAATAGATCAAGCAAAAGAAAGAATATTAAAACTTGAAGGTGTGTCTTTTAAGTTATTCAGTCAGATACAAATAAAGGGGGGGGGAATGAACAAAGCCTTTGAGAAAGTGGAACCACATAAAGCAACTAAACTTATGAATCATTGGTATTCCCAGAGGAAAAGAAAAAGAAAAACATTTAGAAAACCTATTTAAGGATATAATTGATGAAAAATTCTCAAGCCTATTAAGATTTTTAGACGTTCAGGAACAGGATTCCCAACAAACATCAGAAAAATATAATTGCAAGATGAACTTCACTGTGACATGTAGTCATTAGACTGTCTAAACTCAAAATGAAGGGGGAAAAAAATCCTAACATGAGCAGGAGAAAAGCCTCAAGTCACCTATAAAGAAAAAGTCTTCAGATTAACAGGATACCTCTCAGTAAAACTATATGAGCCAAAAGATTGAGATTCTATTTTCAGAGTACCAAAAGAAAATACCGGTAGGCACCAATTTTTTATACTGTTAGAATAAGCTTCATAAATGCAGGAGAGAAAAAGTCTTTCCAAGAAAAGCAGATGCTGAGGGAATTCATCATCACCAGACTGACCCTACAAAAATGCCTTAAACGTGGAAACAAAAGGTTGATCATTGACAGAATAAAGGTACACAAAAGTATAAAACTCACAAGTCTTATAAAGCATTCACACAAAAGAAGAAAAGAAAGAAATTGAATGACAACCTGATGGAACCTCACTAAACCGCAAAGAGAAAAAATAAACGAAAAATGTATAAAAACAACTAGATGACAACAATATGACAGAGAAAAAACTCACATATTAACATTAACCTTGAACATAAATGGATTAAATGCTCCTCTTAAAAGATATAAATTTCCAGGATGGATTAAAAAACAAAAACATGAACCAACTATTTAAGGCTCACACAAAACTCATTTTTATCTGCAAAGACACTCAGACTGAGTAAAGGGAAGAAAAACGATGTTCAATGAAAACAAAAACCAGAAGTGTATAGGAGTAGCTATACTATATCAGATAAATCAGGCATTAAATCAACAAAAATAAGAAAAGGACAAGTAAAGTAGTTTAATAATGATAAAGTTATTAATTCAGCAAGAGTACATAAAAGTCTTAAACATGTGTTAATATGCATCTCACACCGGAGCACCCAAATTTATAAAACAAGTATTAATAGACCTACAGAAAGAGATCAGCAATACAATAATAGTGGGGGACTTTAGCACCTCATTCACAGTACTAAACAGACTGAGGCAGAACATAAACAAAGAAACTCTGGACTTAAATTGGGCATTAGATGAAATGGGCCTTACAGACATTTATAGTATATCTATACAATAACCACAGAATATACATGTGTTGGAAGGGTAGAGGGAAGATGGCGGACTGAAGCCAGCTTTCCACAGAGGCTCCCGTCCTGAAGGAGATGAAAATTAGGGGACGAAAATTTAGCAAGTAACCTGATGGATTCGAGCAACACCAAGCGAGAAAGCTGAAGAACGCACATCAACCCCACTGAGGAGAGCTGCGACCACAAGGAGGCAAACAAAAGGTACAAAACCCATCACCAAGCAGACAGGAGTCCCCCCTCCCCCACCTGATCGGCTTAAGGGTCCCACAAACAAAAGGGCAGAAATCAAAGGCCATCCCACTACACTTCATGGGAGAGACCTACTACAAACTGGACCTACCTCCCTTACTAGGATGCCTAGGTGTTCTCCTGCCAGGCATAAAACTGTATAAATCTGTAAATATCTTTTGCTGGCAACTCTGAGCACCCAGCACTTCCCTCCACTCTCTCTGAGGTCTGAAAGCCTGTCCCTCAGGAGTTCGGATTCTTGGGTGACTCCTAAAGGGGAGAGGACAGTTCCCAAGCTGCGGCTGGTCAGTGCTGATTCTGGGGCACAGGAAAGAGGTCAGGAGAGTCAGCAGAGGGAGACCCTCACCAGGGTGGTGCTTCCCCAAGGCGAGGTGCAGCAGCCCTCCTTGGACAACAATACAACCAGGCATATAACTGAGTCAAACTCCCTACCAGCTGCTCTGAGCTCCTGGTGCTTCCCCCCGCCCTCAGTCTGTGGTCCGGAGACCTCAACGCCTGCCGTGTGGCCGGGCAGGGAACTGGGGGTAGCCGAGTCTATTCACTGCCCAGCGGTTCTGGGCTCCAGCCGCTCCCTCCCCGCCCCCACTCTGAAGCCTGAAGGCTTGAGCTGCGGCAGTTCAACCAGGCGAGAGACTGGAAGAAACTGAATTTGCTTGCTGCCGACTGGGCTCCCTGCAGCTCTGAGCCCTTGCTGCCTCTGGGCTCCTGGCGCTCGCCCCACCCTTGCTCTGTGGTCCGGAGACCTGAGCGCCTGCCATGTGGCCGGGCAGGGAACGGGGAGGAGCTGAGTCTGTTCGCTGCCCGGCGGTTCTGGGCTCCAGCTGCTCCCTCCACTCCGCCCCCACTCTGAAGCCTGAAGGCTTGAGCTGTGGCAGTACAACCGGGTGAGAGTCTGGGAGGAACTGAATTTGCTCACTGCAGACTGGGCTCCCTGCGGCTCGGAGCCCCTGCTGGCTCTGGGCTCCTGGAGCTCTCCCCACCCTTGCTCTGTGCTCTGGAGACCTGACCGCCTGCCATGTGGCCAGGCAGGGAACTGGGTGGAGCTGAGTCTGTTCTCTGCCCGGCGTTTCTGGGCTCCAGCCGCTCCCCCCGCCCTCCCCACTCTAAAGCCTGGGGGCTTGGGTTGCGGCAGTGCGGTGGAGCCAAAGATTGGGAGGAAAGGAGTGAGCTTGCTGCCGGTGGCTCTGAGCTCCCAGCACCCCACCCCACCCACACTCTGGGATCTGGAGGCCTGTCCCCCAGGAGTCCAGATTCTTGAGGGATTTGTCAGGGCATGGACAGTGCCCGAACTGCGGCTGGTCGGTCCTGACTCTGGGACACAGGAGTGAGGCTGGGGGAGACCCACATCAGAGCAACAGTTCCCTGAGGCGGCTGAAGCCATACCCCCTGCCTCCCTGGGCAACCAGAGGAGGCCACCCCTGAGTATAGGATTTGCCTGAGGTGACTCACAGACCCCAGAAACATCCAGGGTAGGGCCGACTCAGAGAACTGAGACTTCAACCCAGAGTAAGTCCTTCACTGAGGTCAAACAGAAGCCAGCTGACAATAAGTCAGAACCACTCAGCCCCACCACACCAGACAGGGCCCCAGTCTCTCAGGCTACAACACTGAACGGGCCCTCAACAAAACCCTAGGGGAAAAATCAAAGGGAGTAAAACAACCATGGGGCGGAATCAGCGGAAAAACTCCGGTAACACGAATATCCAGAATAGATCAACCCCCCCAAGGAAAGAAATGGTGGATGTAATTGAAGATTCCATTCATAAACAACTGGCAGACATGTCAGAAATCAAATTCAGAATTAGGATTGCATACAAGATTGATAAAATGGAATTAGGAATCCGAGGAGAAATTCAAAAGTTGTCTCAAGAATTTAACAAATTTAAAGACAAAACCACCAAAGACTTAGACACACTGAAGTAAGAACTTGCAGCCCTTAAAGATATGAAAAATACAGTAGAATCCCTCAGCAACAGAATGGAGCAAGCAGAAGAGAGGATTTCTGACATCGAAGATAAAGCCTTCGAATGCTCCCAAACTCTCAAAGAGGAAGAGAAATGGAGAGCAAAAACGGATCTTTCTCTTAGAGAGCTCTGGGATAATTCAAAGAAGGCAAATATACGAATAATAGGAGTTCTGAAAAACGATGAAGTGGCTTCAATGGGTACAGAGGCCCTTCTGCATGAAATTATGAAAGAGAATTTTCCAGACATGCCTAGAGATTCTGAAATTCAGATAGCAGACAGTTTCAGAACTCCAGCACGATTCAAACCCAATAAGTCATCCCCCAGACATATCATAATTAGCTTCACTAAAGTCAACATGAAGGAGAAAATTCTCAAGGTTATCAGGCAAAAGAAAGTCATTACCTACAAAGGTTAGAACATTAGAATGACTGCAGATCTCTCTGCTGAAACTTTTCAAGCCAGAAGAGGGTGGTCATCAACTTTTAATCTCCTAAAGCAAAATAACTTTCAACCCCAGATCTTGTACGCAGCTAAACTGAATTACATCTATGATAGAGAAATTAAATACTTTAAAGACATTCAAACGTTGAAGAAATTTGCCACAACCAAACCAGCTCTTCAGGATATTCTCAGACCTATCCTCCATAATGACCAACCTAATCCTCTACTACAAATGTAAACTCACTCAGAAACTCCTGATCAAACTCCAACTTCTACAATGGTGAAAAGATTAAAATTGTCCACTGGACTTTTGAAAAACTCGATACCCAAAATTTCATCAAACTTATCAATAATCTCCATTAATGTGAATGGCTTAAACTGTCCTCTAAAGAGACATAGGTTAGCTTACTGGATACAAAAACTCAGACCAGATATCTGTTGCTTACAAGAGTCACATCTTAACTTAAAAGACAAATACAGACTCAGGGTGAAAGGATGGTCATCCATATTTCAGGCAAATGGTAACCAGAAAAAAAGCAGGTGTTGCAATTTTATTAGCATACACAATAGGCTTTAAACCAACAAAAGTAAGGAAGGACAAGAATGGTCACTTCATATTTGTTAAGGGTAATACTCAATATGATGAGATTTCAATTATGAATATCTAAGCACCCAATCAGAATGCACCTCAATTCATAAGAGAAACTCTAACAGACATGAGCAACTTGATTTCCTCTAGCTCCATAATAGTCGGAGATTTTAACACTCCTTTGGCAGTGAGGGATCGATCCTCCAACAAAAAGCTGAGTAAAGAAATTTTAGATTTAAATCTAACCATCCAGCATTTAGATCTAGCAGACATCTACAAAACATTTCATCCTAACAAAACTGAATACACATACTTCTCATCAGCTCACGGAACTTACTCCAAAATTGATTATATTTTAGGTCACAAATCTAACCTCAGTAAATTTAAAGGAATAAAAGTTATTCCATGCATCTTCTCGGGCCATCATGGAATAAAACTTGAGCTGAGTAACAACAGGAATCTACATACTCATACAAAAACATGGAAGTTAAATAACCTCATGCTGAATGATAGCTGGGTCAGAGATGAGATCAAGAAGGAAATTGCCAAATTTTTGGAACAAAATGACAATGAAGACATGAACTATCAGAACCTCTGGGACACCTCAAAGCAGTTCTAAGAGGGAAATTTATAGCACTGCAAGCCTTCCTCAAGAGAACGGAAAGAGAGGAAGTTAGCAACTTAATGGGACATCTCAAGCAACTGGAAAAGGAAGAACACTCCAACCCCAAACCCAGTAGAAGAAAAGAAATAACCAAAATTAGAGCAGAATTAAATGAAATTGAAAACAAAAGAACAATACAACAGATCAATAAATCAAAAAGCTGGTTTTTTGAAAAGGTCAACAAAATAGATAAACCGTTGGCCAACCTAATCGGGAAAAAAAGAGTAAAATTTCTAATCTCATCAATCAGAAATGACAAAGATGAAATAACAACAGACTCCTCAGAAATCCAAAAAATCCTTAATGAATATTACAAGAAACTTTACTCTCAGAAATATGAAAATCTGAAGGAAATGGGCAGATACTTGGAAGCTCGTCACCTTCCAAGACTTAACCAGAATCAGGTGGAAATGTTGTACAGGCCCATTTCAAGTTCAGAAATAACATAAACCATACAAAACCTCCCCAAAAAGAAAAGTCCAGGACCAGATGGTTTCACATTAGAATTCTACCAAACCTTTAAAGAGGAATTAATACCTATATTACTCAAACTGTTCCAAAATGTAGAAAAAGAAGGAAGACTCCCCAACATGTTCTATGAAGCAAACATCACGCTGATCCCCAAACCAGGAAAAGACCCAACAAAAAAAGAAAATTATAGACCAATATCACTAATGATTATAGATGCAGAAATATTCAACAAGATCCTAACAAACAGAATCCAGCAACATATCAAACAAATCATACATCATGGTCAAGTTGGCTTTATCCCAGGGTCTCAAGGCTGGTTCAATATACATAAATCTATAAATGTAATTCAGCACATAAACAAAGTAAAAAACAAAGATCATATGATCCTCTCAATCGATGCAGAAAAAGCTTTTGATAACATCCAACATCCCTTCATGATAAGAACACTTAAGAAAATTGGTATAGAAGGGACATTTCTTAAACTGATAGAGGCCATATACAGCAAACCGACAGCCAATATCATATTGAACGGAGTTAAATTGGAATCATTTCCACTCAGATCAGGAACCAGACAAGGCTGCCCATTGTCTCCATTGCTTTTTAACATTGTAATGGAAGTTTTAGCCACTGCAATTAGGGAAGAAAAGGTGATCAAGGGCATCCACATAGGGTCAGAAGAGATCAAACTTTCACTCTTCGCAGATGATATGATTGTATATCTGGAAAACACTAGGGACTCTACTACAAAACTCTTAGAAGTGATTAAGGAATACAGCAATGTCTCAGGTTACAAAATCAACATTCATAAATCAGTAGCCTTTATATATACCAACAATAGTCAAGTTGAGAAAACAATTAAGGACTCTATCTCATTCACAGTAATGCCAAAGAAGATGAAATATTTGGCAGTTTATCTAACAAAGGATGTGAAAGATCTATATAAAGAGAACTATTAAACTCTAAGAAAAGAGATAGCCAAGAATGTTAATAAATGGAAAAACATACCATGCTCATGGCTGGGAAGAATCAACATTGTTAAAATGTCCATACTACCCAAAGCAATATATACCTTCAATGCAATCCCTATTAAAGTTCCACTGTCATACTTTAAAGATCTTGAAAAAACAATACTTCGTTTTATATGGAATCAGAAAAAACCTCGCATAGCCAAGACATTACTCAAAAATAAAAACAAAGCAGGAGGAATTACGCTACCAGACCTCAGACTATACTACAAATCGATAGTGATCAAAACAGCATGGTATTGGCACAAAAACAGAGAAGTAGATGTCTGGAACAGAATAGAGAACCAAGAGATGAACCCAGCTACTTACTGTTATTTAATCTTTGACAAGCCAATTAAAAACATCCAGTGGGGAAAAGACTCCCTATTTAACAAATGGTGCTGGGTGAACTGGCTGGCAACCTGTAGAAGACTGAAACTGGATCCACACCTTTCACCACTAACCAAGATAGACTCTTACTGGATTAAAGACCTAAATTTAAGACATGAAACTATAAAAATACTAGAAGAGAGTGCAGGGAAAACCCTTGAAGAAATTAGGTTGGGTGAGTTTTTTATGAGAAGGACCCCCAGGGCGATTGAAGCAGCTTCAAAAATACACTTTTGGGACTTGATCAAACTAAAGAGCTTCTGCACAGCCAAGAGCACAGTAAGTAAAGCAAGCAAACAGCCCACAGAATGGGAGAAGATATTTGCTAGTTATGTCTCTGACAAAGGTTTAATAACCAGAATCCACAGAGAACTCAAACGCATTAGCAAGAAAAGAACAAGGGATACCATCACAGGCTGGGCAAGAGAATTGAAAAGAAACTTCTCCGAAGAAGACAGGCAAGCGGCCTTCAGACATATGAAAAAATGCTCATCATCTTTAATCATCAGAGAAATGCAAATCAAAACTACTTTGAGATATCATCTAACTCCAGTGAGACTAGCCTATACCACAAAATCTCAAGACCAGAGATGTTGGCTTGGATGTGGAGAAAAGGGAACACTTTTGCACTGCTGGTGGGAATGCAAACTAATACATTCTTTTTGGAAAGAGATATGGAGAACACTTAGAGATCTAAAAATAGATCTGCCATTCAATCCTGTAATTCCTCTGCTGGGCATATACCTAGGAGACCAAAAACCACATCATAACAAAGATATTTGTACCAGAATCTTTATTGCAGCCCTATTCATAATTGCTAAGTCATGGAAGAAACCCAAGTGCCCATCGATCCACGAATGGATTAACAAATAGTGGTATATGTACACCATGGAATACTATGCAACCTTGAAGAAAGATGGAGACTTTACCTCCTTCATGTTTACATGGATGGAGCTGAAACATATTCTTCTCAGTAAAGTGTCTCTGGAATGGAAGAAAAAATATCCAATGTATTCACCCCTACTATGAAACTAACTTAGGACCTTCACATGAAAGCTATTACCAAGTTACAACCAAAGAACAGGGGGAAGGGGTAAAGCATGGGGAGGGAGGGGGGAGGTGGGTAGAGGGAGGGCGATTGAAAGGATCACACCTGTGGTGCATCTTACAAGGGTACATGTGAGCCTTGGCAAATGTGGATTTAAATGTCTTGGCAAAGTAACTAGGAAAGTGCCAGGAGGGCTATGTCAACTAATGAGATGAAAATGTGTCAAATATTCTATGAAACAAGTGTAAGGTGCCCCATGATCATATTGATGTACACAGCTATGATTTAATAAAAAAAAAAAAGAGAAAAAAAAAGAATATACATGTTATGTGTCTCATCAGGACATACAGCATGTTCTCACATAGACCATATATTAGACTCAAAACAAGTCTCAATAATTTTTTTTAAAATACAAATCATATCAAGTGTGTTCTCAAACCACAGTGGAATAAAATTATAAATTAATACCAAAAATTTTGATAAACCATATAAATACATATTTAAAAATCACACTTCTAAACAGTCTTTCATTAGATAAAAAATTAAGACAGAAATTAAAATATTTTTAAATAAATAGAAAAGGAAACACAACATACCCAAACCTCTGAAATACAGTAAAAGCAGTGCTAAAAGGAAAGTTTATAGCATTAAATGCTCACAATAAAAAAATAGAAAAATCATTAACAACCTAATGTCATAAATCAAGTAACTAGAGAAACAAGAATAAATCAAACCCAAAGCTAGCAGAAGAAAAAAAAAAACAAAGATTAACATAGAAGTAAATAAAATTGAGAACAAAAAGAAAATATAGAAAGTATAAAAAATCCAAAGGTTGGTTCTTTGAAGAGATTTTCTAAAGTTGATAAAGCTAGCCTAATGAGAGAAAGACAAGAGATTCAAATAAACAAAACAGAGCCATTAGAACTGATAACACAGGAATACAAAATATCATCAGAAACTATTATAAACAACTATACACTAACAAATGAGAAAACTTAGAGAAAACGAATTAATTCCTAGAAGCATACATAATTGACGTAATGAAGACACACACCTCTGTTGCCACCATCACCCAAGCCACCACAGCTATTCAGGAAATCATAAAGAGGCATGGCAAAGTTACATTGCAAAGAGGCATACATACTGAGATAAGAATTGGTGACCATTAAAAAATCTATCAGAGCTTAGTTTTATAACTTTTTTTGTTTTTAAAGAAAAAGAACCAACTTTCTGTACTAGCACTACTTTAAGCACTACTTTAAGACTACTACTTTGCTGTAAGTCTACAGTTATTGACACAGTATGATATTGTCACCAAGAGAGGCAAACATTAAAAATAGAGCTCAGAGAGTGCCTGTGGTTTAAGCAGCTAAGGCGCCAGCCACATACACCTGAGCTGGCAGGTTCGAATCCAGCCTGGGCCCGCCAAACAACAATGATGGCTGCAACCAAAGAAATGGCCAGGTGTTGTGGGGAGCACCTGCAGACCCAGCTACTTGGGAGGTGGAGGCAGGGGAGTCACTTGAGCCCAGGAGTTGGAGGTTGCTGGGGGCTGTGATGCCACAACACTCTACCCTGGACAACAGCTTGAGGCTGTGTCTCAATAAAAAAAAAAAAAAAAAATAGAGCTCAGCATATGTATAATTGTTAGTTGTCACCCAATATATAAAAATTAACCCCAAACTGCCAAAGACCTAGATGTAAATGTTCAATGTATATTTAGAAAAAAACAAATGAGTATTCCAAAGAGTTTTTGTTTATATAAATTTTATTCATCAATATTTACCATATCAGAAATTAATACAGGATTTTTTTTTAATTATCTTAATTCATTTTAAAACAATGATAATAGCACTTGTCTACAAAAGATGATAGCAGTATCTACCCCATAGAGTTGTGGTAAGGCTCAGTAGATAGTAGCTAACAATATATAATCTCATACTCTAAATAATTAAGAAAGTGTGGGGGGGGCGGCGCCTGTGGCTCAAGGAGTAGGGCACTGGTCCCATATGCCAGAGGTGGCAGGTTCAAACCTACCCCGGCCAAAAACCACAAAAAAAGAAAGAAAAGAAAAGAAAGGAAGTGTGGGGAAAACTCTTGACAAAATCAGCCCAGGAAAAGATTTCATAAAGATCTCTTTGGCAACTGCAACAACACCAAAAATAAATAAATGGCACATGATCAAGCTAAAAAGCTTCTGCACAGCTAAGGGTACAACAACTAAACCAAACAGACAATGGGAGAAGATATTTACATGCTATCTGTATATTTACATGATTCATTTACATGAATCTGACAAAAGGCTGATAACTAGAATCTATAGAGAACTCAAATTAATCAACAAGAGCAAACAACCCCATTTATAAGTGGCCAAAAGACATGAACAGAAACTTCTCTGAAAATGATAGACAAATGGCCAAAAAATAGATGAAAAATGCTCATTATCCCTAATCGTCAGAGAAATGCAAATCAAAAACCACTCTGAGATATCACCTAACCCCAGTGAGAACAGCCCACATCACAAAATCCCCAAACTGCAGATGTTGGCATGGATGTGGAGAGAAGGGAATACTTTTTCACTGCTGGTGGTACTGCAAACTAATACAATCTCTACTGCAAACTAATACAACTTCTACTTCTATGGAGAATCGTTAAAAAGCTAAAAGTCAACCTTTGTTTGATTCCAAAATCTCATTACTAGGAAGCTACTCAGAAGGGAAAAAAAAAGATTTACCATAAGAATATTTGCACCAGAATGTTTATTGCAGCTCAATTGGAGTGGAAACAACCTACCTAAGAGCCCCTCAAGCCATGAATGGATTAACAAACTATGGTATATGTATAACACGGAATATTATTCATCTATAAGAAAAGATGGAGACTTTACATTTTCTATGTTTACTTAGATGGACTGAAACACGTTCATCTTAGTAAAGTATGACAAGGATGGAAAAATAATTAGCCAATGAACTCAATATTAATATGAAACCAATATATAAACGACATATCCACACAAAAGAAAAACACAAGTATATTCTAGTGGGGAAGAGGAGAGAAGAGAAAAACGGGAAAGAGAAGGAGGGATGGTCACTGGTGGGTTCTCACCTACTGTGCACAATGTGAGGGTATTCAGCACACTGCCTGAGTGAAGGGCTTTAAGTACAAGTTGAACTTTACCTTATAAATGAAAACAAGGTAACTAAATATTTGTACTCTCACATTAATCTGAAATTCTTTTTTTTTTTTTTTTTGTAGAGACAGTCTCACTGTACCGCCCTCAGGTACACACGGCTCAAGCTCATACGGCTCACAGCAACCTCTAACTCTTGAGCTTACACGATTCTCTTGCCTCAGCCTCCCGAGGAGCTGGGACTACAGGCGCGCGCCACAATGGCTATTTTTCTGTTGCAGTTTGGCAGGGGCTGGGTCCGAACCCTCCACCCTCGGCATAGGGGGCCGGCGCCCTACTCACTAAGCCACAGGCACCGCCCCCATTAAAAAATTCTCATAGTATCTTTACCCATTCTGAAGGTTGTCTATTTGCTTTGTTTGTTGTTTCATTAGCTGTAAAGCTTTTCAGTTTAATTAAATCCCATTTGTTTATTTTTGTTGTTGCAATTGCCACAGAAGTCTTCCTCACAAAATCTTTCTCCAAAATAATATCTTGAAATGTTTTACCTACACTTTCTTTGAGCATTTTTATTGCTTCATGCCTTAGATTTAAATCTTTTATCCATCTTGAATCAATTTTTGTAAATGGTGAGAGGTGCAGGTCCAGTTTCAATCTTTTACATGTGGTTATCCAGTTTTCCCAACACCATTTATTGAATAGAGATTCTTTTCCCCAGTGTATGTTCTTGTTTGATTTATCAAATATTAGGTGGCTATAAGATGTTAGTTTCACCTCATGGTTTTCTATTTGTTTGTATATATTTAAGGTGTACAACATATTTTATATACATACATGTATACATACAAATAATTACTACAATCAAGACAATTAGCGTATTTATTGTCTCACACAGTTACCTTTTTTATGTGTGTATGGAAGGAGTACCTCATCTCTATTCTCTTAGCAAATTTTCAGTATGCAACAGTATTATAATATTAACTGTAGTCAAGCTGGGCACAGTGGCTCATGCCTGCAATCCCAGGACTATAGGAGGGTAAGGTGGAGCATCGCCTAAGCTCACAAATGAGAGATCAGCCTGAGCCAGAGCAAGACCTTTCTCTAAAAATACCTGGATGTGGTCACAGGCACCTTTAGTCTCAGCTACTCAGGAGGCTGAAACAAAAGAATCACTTAATCCCAAGAGTCTGAGGTTGCTGTGAGCTATGACATGATGGCACTCTGCCCAGGAGACAAAGTGAGACTTGTTCTCAAAAAAAATAAATAAATAAATAAATATTAACTATAGTTCTCATACTGTACATTTGATATTTCATCTAAATGAAATGTTGTGACCTTTAACTAATGCCTCCCAATTCCCTGCCCACCCCACAACCCCTGGCAACCACCTTTCTACTCTCTGCTTCTATGAGTTTGATTTTTTTTTATATTCCACATATAAATGAAATCATCAGTATTTTTCTTTTTTTGTCTGATTTATTTAACTTAATGTCCTGCAAGTTCATCCATGTTGTAACAAATGACAGAATTTCCTTCTTTTTTAAGGCTAAATAATGTTCCATTTTGTGCATGTGCATGTATGTGTGTGCATGTGTGTTTGTGATGTTTTCTTTATTCATCCACTAACGAACACTTATTTTGATTCCATACCTTGATGATTGTGGATAATGCTGCAATCAACACGGTCATGGAGATATGTCTAGGAGTGCTGATTTAACTTCCTTTAGATATATACCCAGAAGAGGGATTGCTGAGTCTCATGCTGGTTCTATTTTTAATTTTTTGAGGAACTGTCATACTATTCTCCATAATGACTGCACCTGTAAATATTTTTAAGCTAAGAACTTTTTAGATGAATGTACCACATGTTACATATGTACCATATGTAATTCACAAATGAGAAAAAACATGCTCAACTTCACCAAGCACAAATGTGTGTGCATGTGTATGTGCACACAAACTTCAAACAAAGAGATAGGAATATTTTATGTTAACATTTTCAAGGGTGCTAACAATCTCTTTGAAGATATAGTAAGGACTGTAAAGAAACTCATTTCAGACAAAATCAAAGAAAAAGAGACAGAGGAAGAAAGAAAGGGAGGAAGGAAGAAAAGAAAGAAGAGAGAGGAAAAGAAATTAACTTGTTGGCTCATCTAAGTGAAAAACAAAAAATCGGAATAGAATTAGGTGGTTTTACCACTGGTGGATCTCAGAGTTTGGCCCTTCCCTCTCCATACCTCAGCTCTACTTTCCAGAGGTGGATCCAGGCTTGAGCAGTTAGTCCCCATGTAGTAGAAATTATGATCCTGTGTACCTGGTCTTCTCCATAGCTCATGATTTTGAAGAAAAAAAAGACACACCCCTTTTCAAAACCTCTGATGACCCCTCCTGGATAACACGAAGACCCCAGGTGAATCACTGAGTTGTTTGTTGTTGTTTTGTAGGTATTGGTATTGTTCGTATTTGGGGAAGCTCAGTAACTGGTTGCTCTGTGTGGTAGGGAAGACAGTGTGTAGTGACACCACATGATTTCCCAGGTGGAAGGAAGAGTGAGTTCTCAAAAGACAAGGGATCCCAGAAAAAGAACTCAGCACAGATTTTCTCCTAAAATAGAAGGGTGAATTAATACATATTTCTGGAAAGCAGTTTTCAAATATATATAAATACTTTAAAAGGTGGCTATCCTTTGATTTAGCACAAGGTTACATCTTGTGTCAAGTATCATATTTTATATACATTTCTGAATTATCAGCTCCAAGAATATTAGCACAAAAGAAGAAAGCAATAAATAATGAATCAAGAAAAAAGTAGATTATTTCTCTTTTTGGAATCTACCTCAGAGAAATTAATCAAAACTGATAGGGGAGTGGGCAGAGAGGCACTGCGTCTCCGGCTGGAGCTGTGGGCAGCGGGCGGGTCTCCACAAGGTGAGGAGCCTCCGCAGCTGGGCTTCCCTCTCCACGTGCCTCTGTCACCGGTCTGCATGCTGCCAGCGTCCTGCTCTGGGCGAAGCTGCGGGTGGGCGCCCTGGTCCTTGCTGGCCTCCTGCCCAGTTTCCGTGGTGGCCAGGCACGTTGTCCAGGGCTTCCGGTCTGAGTGCTCTGCACCTGACGCTCCCAGTTTTCTCTCCCGTGGATGCTTGCTGCTAACTGTGCTGTGCGTGTGCGCAGCCGCAGCTGTGGTGGTTTTCTGGATGATAAACAGTGGCTCACTACCATCTCTCTGTACCACAAGGAAGTCGGACAGTGGAACAAATTATGAGAGGAAAAGAAGTCACTTTCTCAAAAAGATACCTAGGAGAGGAAGAGCAAGATGGCAGCCGAGTAACAGCTTCCTTGCATCTGGGCACCATGAGTCTGGGGAGATAGGACTCCAGGCATCTCTGGCTGGTGGGATCTGCCTATCATCACCCCTGTGAGGATACAGGGAGTCAGCAAGAGACTTCTGGACCCCAAGAGGAGGACTAAAACAGTGGAAAAAAGGCAAGTGGTTGCATGTGTTCAATCCGTCTAAACCCGCCCGCAACTGTAAGTTCAGTAGCAGCAAGACTGCAAACCAGAAAGCCCTTACCTGTGAACTGTTTTGGTATCTTTGGACTTGGCACTCAGTTGAACTGCCTTGGAGAGAGCCTGAGTGGGAGTGTGGAGAACTTCGGCCATTGTCTAGGGACCTACTGAGCCAGATGGAGCTAACAGTGTTTGGCTGTGGGTCACAGGGAGCCATTGTGAGCGATCTAGCCCGGCAAGCTCCGCCCTCAGGGTCGCAGAGCTAGAATCAGGTGGGAGATGGTAACCCAGTGACCAAGAGCCTAAGGGTGGGGTCTGAGCCGCCTTGCGGCCCTAACCCTCAGAGGCAGAGTGAGATCGGTTTTGGTACACTGGGTAAGTGGATAGCCACTTCAGCAGTGATTCCAGCGACAAGCACTTTACTGGGAAAGCTTCTGCTCAGCAAGTTTACAAGTTCAAAATGCCTTTTAAGTGGGCTGAAGAGAGATTTAGGGTGTCTACCTGCTGGGGTTTGAGAAATCAGCAGCCTCCAGTCGTATCAGAACTGTGATTCACATCTTATACCCCAGAAGACCACGTGTTGCCCAGACAATATTCAATAGCATATACATACTGCTTTGTTTTTGGTTGTGGTTTTTTTTTTTTTTTTTTTGGTTTGGTTGTTTTTTTTGTTTGTTTGTTTATTTTGATGTTGTTGATGTTGTTGTTTTTTTTAATTTCAACCGTTTCCATACAGATCCTTTTTCTTTCTCAATGTTTCTAGTTTAATTATGATTTCCCATTGCTGCCTTTTTCAATAACTAGAACTTCATTTTTGCTAGTGTTTCTACCGCTATTATTTGGTTTTTCACCCAATTTTATCCCGTAAAGTTTTCTGTTTGCTTCTTTTGGTTTGATTTATAGCATTTTTGTCTTTCCTCTCTACTTGGTGGAGGTGGGGTACTGCGTCTGATCAGGTTAGAAAAGAGCTGCTGACTTCAAGGGAACCACCCAACTGGTCACCCCCAGAACGTGGGGGTTTTTTAAGGTTGTGCCAAAGTACCCTACTGTACACCTACATTGCTCTGCCTCCCTCTTTCTGTGCCTCTCTTCTTTTTCTCAATATTCCTTTTACCAACCCCCTCTCCTTTCTCTATTTTTCTTTTTTTTCTTATCACTCGGTCCTCCTTTCTTTCATCCCTTTTTTGCTCTTCAACCTTCTCAGCCTTCTGGTCCTGTAACATTTAGTCACAGGCACAAGAACTTAAAGAGAAAGCCATCCATTTGCTGTCTGCAAGAAAATTAGGGCAAGGAAACGGATAAAAGAAATCACTCATGAGGAAGAATCAGCAGAAAACTCCAGGCAACATGAAGAACCAGCCCAGAACAACCCCACCAAGGGACCATGAGGTAGCTAGTGCAGAGGATTCCACCTATAAAGAAATGTTAGGAATGACAGAAAGGGAATTTAGAATACACATGTTGAAAACAATGAAAGAAATGATGGAAACAATGAAGGAAACTGCTAATAAAGTGGAAAATAACCAAAAGGAAATCCAAAAACAGAATCAAATAAGAGATGAACGATATGAAGAATATAAAAAGGATATAGCACAGATGAAGGAACTGAAACAGTCAATTAGGGAATGTAAAGATGCAATGGAAAGTATCAGCAACAGGTTAGACCACGCAGAAGAAAGAATTTCAGAGGTAGAAGACAAAGTTCTTGAGATAACTCAGATAGTAAAAGAGGCAGAAAAGAAGAGAGAGAAAGCAGAACGTTCACTGTCACAATTATGGGACTTTATGAAGCATTCCAATATACGAGTTATAGGAATTCCAGAAGGGGAAGAAGAATGCCCCAGAGGAATGGAACCCATACTATAGAATAGTATAAAAGAAAATTTCCCAAATATCACCAAAGATTCTGACACACTGCTTTCAGAGGGCTATCGGACCCCAGGTCGCCTCAACTCTAACCGAGCTTCTCCCAGACACATTGTGATGAACCTGTCCAAAGTCAAGACAAAAGAAAAGATTCTGCAAGCTGCCAGGAGTAAGCGCCAGTTGACCTACAGGGGCAAATCCATCAGAGTGACCGCAGACTTCTCTAATGAAACTTTCCAAGCAAGAAGACAATGGTCATCTACCTTTAATCTACTTAAACAGAACAATTTCCAGCCCAGAATTCTGTATCCTGCTAAGCTAAGCTTCAAAATTGACGGAGAAATCAAATCATTTACCGATATACAAACATTGAGGAAATTCGCAACAACAAGACCAGCTCTACAGGAAATACTTCAACCTGTTCTGCACACTGACCACCACAATGGATCAGCAGCAAAGTAAGAACTCAGAAATTAAACGACAGAACCAAACCTCCACACTGATGCAAAAGATAAAACTAAGCAATGGACTCTCACAAAATAAGATGAATAGAATACTACCACACTTATCAATTATCTCAATAAATGTTAATGGCTTGAATTCCCCACTGAAGAGACATAGATTGGTTGACTGGATTAAAAAACACAAGCCAACCATTTGCTGTCTGCAAGAAACACACCTGGCTTCAAAAGACAAATTAAAGCTCCAAGTCAAGGGTTGGAAGACAATTTTTCAGGCAAATGGAATTCAGAAGAAAAGAGGAGTTGCAATCTTATTTTCAGACACATGTGGATTTAAAGTAACTAAAGTCAAAAAAGACAAAGATGGTCACTTTATATTGGTCAAGGGAAAAATACAACAAGAAGACATTTCAATTCTAAATATCTATGCACCTAATTTAAATGCTCCCAGATTCTTGAAACAGACCTTACTCAGTCTGAGCAATATGATATCTGATAATACCATAATAACAGGGGACCTTAACACTTCTCTTACAGAGCTGGACAGATCCTCTAAACAGAAATTAAACAAGGATATAAGAGACTTAAATGAGACCCTAGAACAACTGTGCTTGATAGACAAATATAGAACACTCCATCCCAAAGATAAAGAATATACATTCTTCTCATCACCCCATGGAACATTCTCCAAAATTGATCATATCCTGGGACACAAAACAAATATCAACAGAATCAAAAGAATTGAAATTTTACCTTGTATCTTCTCAGACCATAAGGCACTAAAGGTGGAACTCAACTCTAACAAAAATGTTCGACCCCACCCAAAGGCAAGGAAACTAAACAATCTTCTGTTGAATAACAGATGGGTGAAGGAAGAAATAAAACAGGAAATCATTAACTTCCTTGAGCATAACAACAATGAAGACACAAGCTACCAAAACCTGTGGGATACTGCAAAAGCAGTTTTGAGAGGAAAATTCATCGCTTTAGATGCCTACATTCGAAAAACAGAAAGAGAGCACATCAACAATCTCACAAGAGATCTCATGGAATTGGAAAAAGAAGAACAATCTAAGCCTAAACTCAGTAGAAGAAAAGAAATATCCAAAATCAAATCAGAGATCAATGAAATTGAAAACAAAAGAATCATTCAGAAAATTAATGAAACAAGGAGTTGGTTTTTTGAAAAAATAAATAAAATAGATAAACCATTGGCCAGACTAACGAGGAATAGAAAAGTAAAATCTCTAGTAACCTCAATCAGAAATGATAAAGGGGAAATAACAACTGATCCCACAGAGATACAAGAGATCATCTCTGAATACTACCAGAAACTCTATGCCCAGAAATTTGACAATGTGAAAGAAATGGATCAATATTTGGAATCACACTCTGTCCCTAGACTCAGCCAGGAAGAAATAGAGCTCCTGAACAGACCAATTTCAAGCACTGAGATCAAACAAACAATAAAAAAGCTTCCAACCAAAAAATGCCCTGGTCCAGATGGCTTCACTCCAGAATTCTATCAAACCTTCAAGGAAGAGCTTATTCCTGCACTGCAGAAATTATTCCAAAAAATTGACGAAGAAGGAATCTTCCCCAACACATTCTATGAAGCAAACATCACCCTGATACCAAAACCAGGAAAAGACACAAACAAAAAGGAGTATTTCAGACCAATCTCACTCATGAACATACATGCAAAAATTCTCAACAAAATCCTAGCCAATAGATTACAGCTTATCATCAAAAAAGTCATTCATCATGATCAAGTAGGCTTCATCCCAGGGATGCAAGGCTGGTTTAACATACGCAAGTCTATAAACGTTATCCACCATATTAACAGAGGCAAAAATAAAGATCACATGATCCTCTCAATAGATGCAGAAAAAGCATTTGATAAAATCCAGCATCCTTTTCTAATTAGAACACTGAAGAGTATAGGCATAGGTGGCACATTTCTAAAACTGATTGAAGCTATCTATGACAAACTCACAGCCAATATTTTACTGAATGGAGTAAAACTCAAAGCTTTTCCTCTTAGAACTGGAACCAGACAAGGTTGTCCTCTGTCACCTTTACTATTCAACATAGTGCTGGAAGTTCTAGCCAATACAATTAGGCAAGACAAGGAAATAAAGGGAATCCAAATGGGACCAGAGGAGGTCAAACTCTCCCTCTTTGCTGACGACATGATCTTATACTTAGAGAACCCCAAAGACTCAACCACAAGACTCCTAGAAGTCATCAAAAAATACAGTAATGTTTCAGGATATAAAATCAATGTCCACAAGTCAGTAGCCTTTGTGTACACCAATAACAGTCAAGATGAGAAGCTAATTAAGGACACAACTCCCTTAACCATAGTCTCAAAGAAAATGAAATACCTAGGAATATACCTAACGAAGGAGGTGAAGGACCTCTATAAAGAAAACTATGAAATCCTCAGAAAGGAAATAGCAGAGGATATTAACAAATGGAAGAACATACCATGCTCATGGATGGGAAGAATCAACATTGTTAAAATGTCTATACTTCCCAAAGCAATCTACCTATTCAATGCCATTCCTATCAAAATACCAACATCGTACTTTCAAGATTTGGAAAAAATGATTCTGCATTTTGTATGGAACTGGAAAAAACCCCGTATAGCTAAGGCAGTTCTCTGTAACAAAAATAAAGCTGGGGGCATCAGCATACCAGAGTTTAGTCTGTACTACAAAGCCATAGTGCTCAAGACAGCATGGTACTGGCACAAAAACAGAGACATAGACACTTGGTATCAAATTGAAAACCAAGAAATGAAACTAACATTTTACAACCACCTAATCTTTGATAAACCAAACAAGAACATACCTTGGGGGAAAGACTCCCTATTCAATAAATGGTGTTGGGAGAACTGGATGTCTACATGTAAAAGACTGAAACTGGACCCACACCTTTCCCCACTCACAAAAATTGATTCAAGATGGATAAAGGACTTAAACTTAAGGCATGAAACAATAAAAATCCTCCAAGAAAGCATAGTAAAAACACTGGAAGATATTGGCCTGGGGGAAGACTTCATGAAGAAGACTGCCATGGCAATTGCAACAACAACAAAAATAAACAAATGGGACTTCATTAAACTGAAAAGCTTCTGTACAGCTAAGGAGACAATAACCAAAGCAAAGAGACAACCTACACAATGGGAAAGGATATTTGCATATTTTCAATCAGACAAAATCTTGATAACTAGGATCTATAGAGAACTCAAATTAATCCACATCAAAAAAGCCAACAATCCCATATATCAATGGGCAAGAGACATGAATAGAACTTTCTCTAAAGATGACAGATGAATGGCTAACAAACACATGAAAAAATGTTCATCATCTCTATATATTAGAGAAATGCAAATCAAAACAACCCTGAGATAACATCTAACCCCTGTGAGAATGGCCCACATCACAAAATCTCAAAACTGCAGATGCTGGCGTGGATGTGGAGAGAAGGGAACACTTTTACACTGCTGGTGGACTGCAAACTAGTACAACCTTTCTGGAAGGAAGTATGGAGAAACCTCAAAGCAGTCAAGCTAGACCTCCCATTTGATCCTGCAATCCCATTACTGGGCATCTACCCAGAAGGAAAAAAAATCCTTTTATCATAAGGACACTTATACTAGACTGTTTATTGCAGTTCAATTTACAATCGCCAAAATGTGGAAACAGCCTAAATGCCCACCAACCCAGGAATGGATTAACAAGCTGTGGTATATGTATACCATGGAATACTATTCAGCCATTAAAAAAAATGGAGACTTTACATCCTTCGTATTAACCTGGACGGAAGTGGAAGACATTATTCTTAGTAAAGCATCACAAGAATGGAGAAGCGTGAATCCTATGTACTCAATTTTGATATGAGGACAATTAATGACAATTAAGGTTATGGGGGGGAAGCAGAAAGAGGGACGGAGGGAGGAGGATGGGGTCTTGGTGTGTGTCACACTTTATGGGGGCAAGACATGATTGCAAGAGGGACTTTACCTAACAATTGCAATCAGTGTAACCTGGCTTATTGTACCCTCAATGAATCCCCAACAATAAAAAAAAATAAAATTTAAAAAAAAATCAAAACTGATAGAATGATTTAAACACAAAAAGTTGATTGTACCCAGAATGGTGAACAACAGGGGGACTCATTAGGTAAGCCATAGAATAATAATATTAATAGCCCTCACAAAATAATGTTTACAAATATTATAATTTAACTGATGTGGAAATGTTTATTATGTATGCTAAATAAAAATGGAGGATAAAATATATACTATGAAAGAAAATACACAAAAATATTTGTACTGACTTTTTTGCCATCTTATAGGTAATTTCCTGTTTCTTTTGTATTTCTAATTCTTAAAGCTAATATATAAAATCAACACATAAAATTTTAAACAACTCATTAAACAAGAGTTGGCAAAACATCAGATCTTCATGTGGCACAATTTGATGGTCACTGATAGACAGGGGTGTCCCGGTCCACTCAGAGATGAACAGGGGGAGGACTGTCTTCAGAACAGCCTCCAGAGGCAAAGGCTGTCGATCAAAAATACAGGAATATTCATGCTACTCAAGGTTACATGAGATGGGTTCTGTGGTGGGGAGTGGAAATTTTAAGGGAACTATAGCTATAATAAAATAAACAATAGAACTGGTTAAATCTAAAAAATACATAGATGAACTTGGTAGGTTCTGTGAAAAAGGCCACACTAGGTTAAAGCAAATTGAACTGAATATTCTTTGTTTCTATGGCCTGAAATGATATGCATGAGGCCTGCTTTGTGGTGCTTGTCTGGAGGAAGAGAAAGATATTTATTCCTGTGGGATGTTTTTATGTGCTTCTGCCCTACCCACTATTACCCTCTTTTTTGTTTGTTTCTTTGGGGTTTGTTTGTTGTTGTTGTTGTTTATTTGTTTGTTTTTGGTGGGGAGAGAAAGATGTAGATTGAAAGATTAGATCCAGATGAAGTAAAGTAAACTTTTACCTGAAAGGCCATTCGAGACTTGGAGGACAAGGAGCTAAACTAGTTCCAACACCCCAGTGACAGATTTCAGTTCAGAAGTGATATAAGGGAAACTCTCCACCCCCTCCACACCTCCACAGAAAAACCTCAGTATGGTTTTGGCTGAAAATACTCATGTTTCATATGACTCAGGTCTCTCACTATCATGAAACCTCTTTGCTCCAGTTAATTCCTCCCTCACCTTCAGCCTCGGCTGATCTTCCCATCCAGACCTACCCCCACCAGGCTGAGTACACGGGGATGCATTGAGTACCGTGTACGCTGCCTGCATAGAATTTGCTTATTTGCAACTTATATTTCTTTGGGATGGCTTTGATAAATGTCTGTGTCTGTCTCCTCAGCAGATTACAAGTTCTGCCAGCACAGTGCCTAGAGTACAGGAAAAGCTGCAAACAAATTTTTAATGAATGAGTGATGGCAGAGAAGAACCACTAGGCTTGAACCACAGTGTAGGGAAGCAATTGCTTTATGGAAGTCCCCAAAAGGGGTTGGCAGATCACCAACCCTGAACAGCTGGCAGACAGAATCTGACACAGGACAAGGGAAAGAAGGAGATTAAACATTCAAGGCATCCTAGATTCCACAGAAAAATGACCAAGTCACAGAAAGCGGACCCATATAGCAACTCACCTCCTCTGCATTAACAATATTCACAGTCCAAGATCTGGTTAGCGAAGTCTCCTGGTGCTATAATACAAATGAATCTTGCCCACAGCCTGAAATGGAAATTCAGACTTATTATTGGGTGGATTTTGCTCTTATTACCATCCTTATTTCTTGTTCCTTTTCCACCTGGTGTCATCTTTACTTTTTCTGTCTTTATACAAAGCCTTCGGCTTTAGAGAACCTCTTTCCGTCCAAAGAAGGAATGAGATTTCTCAGGATTTTTGCAAGATGAAAGGAATCTCCAAGGATCTCAGAAATCCCACAGGATGGTTAGACCCAGGAATATTTGCCAATTAGCTTTGCATCTGCTCATCTCACTGGAGTCAGCCCCTCACACACACACATTTGTGTGACATTCCATGGTTTCTGTTTTGAGATTGTACTTTGGGGTTGGGCCCTTAGAATAAATCTCTCAAAAGTAACTCACAAAAGGGAAATACAAAAAAGAATGAGTAGAAAAAGAAGAAGAAAAGGAAGGAGAAAGGAGAGAAAAAGAAAATAGCTAAGTAGCCTAAATCACCTTTTGCCATACTTAATCTCTAAATTGATCACTAAGGGCAGAAATAATTGTAATGATGATGATAAGATGATGATGGTGATGAAAAAGAGGAAGAGGGGGCGGCGCCTGTGGCTCAGTGAGTAGGGCACCGGCCCCGTATACTGAGAGTGGAGGGTTCAAACCCAGCCCTGGCCAAACTGCAACCAAAAAATAGCCGGGCGTTGTGGCGGGCGCCTGTAGTCCCAGCTGCTCGGGAGGCTGAGGCAGGAGAATCTCGGAAGCCCAGGAGCTGGAGGTTGCTGTGAGTCCTGTTACGTCATAGCACTCTACCGGGGGCGGTAAAGTGAGACTGTCTCTACAAAAAAAAAAAAAAGAAAAGAGGAAGAGGATGGGCAAGAGGCAGTTCTATTTTTTTTTTTTTTAACCAGACAGGAAGACAGGGGAGAGGAGCCCCAGACAGGAGGCCATGGCTGTGGGGAGCCGCCGCATCCCCCCACCTGCGCTCCGGGGCAATCCCAGGATGCGCCCAGGTTCCCTCCAACCTGTCCCAGGTGGCGCTTCAGTTTAGCTCATGAGCTCATCTGCCACTGTTTCTGGTTCCCTTGCTTCTTGTCTGTCACATGAATGCCCAGCTGTAAGACTTTCCAGCCAGTGACCACCGGCTCACACCCTGTTTTGTGCCCCAGCCGGCGCTCTTCTGAGCACAGAAAGGCAGGTCTATTTTTAAACTGCTTACCAGCTACTGCAGACAAAGCCTTAGTCAAACACGAAGTAGAATGATTATAATGTCAAATCTGGAATGAAAGTCCTAAAATTTTCCTGTTTGACAAAACCACTACAGAGATTGCTGCTCATTCGTTTCTGGGCTAAATTCATCTTTTTCTGACTTCAGCCAACACACAGGCTATCCTGTGGGCTAGGGCAAAATCCGAACCTTTCCCTGCCTAACATGACTTCTGCATCACTGCTTCCTATAACTAGAAGCTAAAATTTCAGAGAAGCTTTTGTAACATTTGATTCATTTAGACAAGCATCTGAGTTTCTTGAAATTAAATGTGTTGGTAACTGTGGGTGTTTTTTTTTTTAACCCTGTTAAGCTTCAAACTAAAATTAATGTACCTGGTCTATGGATACCTTTTAGTCTTTCCATGGAGAACTAAAGATTCAGCCTCATTAAGCAGTCTAACTAGCTTAACTAGTATTTCACTCTTGCATAATCTCTAGTATTTAAAATCCCATGGACGAATGGCAGACATTAAATAAAATATGGGAAAAGCCCACAGAGGCAATGGAATCCATGTCATAACTCAAGTCAGTCCTGGGCTCCAAATTCATTCCCTTGGAAGGAAACAGCTTTTCAGAATACAGAAATTGGCTATTTACCCTTTAAATTTATTTTGTTTTATTAACTTGAAAATGGAAGCCAAAAAAATGCAACCACCAAAACTTTTACCTCTGTGGTTCTATGTTGTACCAATTTTAGGTACTCTATCTAATGTGCCAGTATCAATGAAGAAAAACAGCAGTAAGAAGAAAAACGAAAACACATTTAAAAAAGAAAATATCTCTTTGTAAGCAATCCCTTTACTTAGTAGAAGCCACAACGTTATGACTTTTTCAGCAAAGAAAGAAGTGTATTTTTTAATTCTCTCATTCCTTAGGGGCATTAAAGCCACACTATAAAGCAGTGGGCTGTCAATCAGTCATAAAAACCTTAACAGATACTGACATAAATGACAAGAATATGATCTATAACAACATTTTTAAACCATAGATTAATTCTTAATTCTCCAAACTCCTCATAACAAAAAGAGCCTCTGAAAAACAAGGAAGAGTTAATGTCTTAGAAAGGAGAGGGAATATTTTGTGTTAGTTTCCAACCTCCAATCCCATCCGAGCTGAATGTTGCATACAAATCTGTATTTGTGAGGCACCCTCATCCACCGGTTAATCAAAGCTCTGGAAATTCAAGGAAACCTGTGTTTATGGAAATCTGGCATTTCTGTAAAGTTTTGAATGAGGGCTAAATAGAGCAGTTCATCTCATTTTGAAACTAATGATTCCTGCCAAGTGGTTTTCCAATGCTGAGTCTTCTGGCTCAGTCAGCATTTAGGAATTCATTTATGAGTTGGGTTAGTTGGAGACTCTGGAATTCGAATTTATGTCTGCAACACACTGATTTTCTCCTGATAGGTCTCTGAAAAGAGATTGTAATCAATTTAGCAAAACCAGACTTCAGGAAATTTTCATATCCCAAAAAGTTGTTCTGGTTTGGAACTTTGTCCCATTTCTGAAACAGCCCTCCCCCTTCACTCCAGCCTAAGACTGAGACTTGCTGGGAAGCTCCTTTAACTGTTTGTGGCCCTTTCCCTGGGCTCCTCCCTCCATTCAACACTGCCACAATGGGTGGATGGGTGCTCTGGAATTCATCTCCCTTAATAGACTTCTCAGTGGTTTATAAAATGGCAGAATATATGTGTGGTTTGTCACCTCAGACAGTTTAGTTCCATCTGTCTGCTTCTTGATCAAAATAGGAAAGGCTCTGATAATTATTCATCCAATTTGTTTTAAAGATTTATCTGCCCTGTAATATTCCAGGAAATTTGAATATGGGTTGGGGTGTGTGCGTGAATATGTGTGTGTGCAAGCATGCATGTGTGTGTGTGTGTGTGTGTGTTTCCCTCAGTCTTACAAAACCTTACTTACTTTTCTTGAAGGCAGAGAACAAGATTGAGCAGCCTTTCCATGTAACCATAAATTTACTAGTTTTTAAAATTTTTCCTTTGAAGTAGTCATCAAATAAATTAGCAAAGCTGGAAATTTGCCTCTAGTTTGTGTTGGCTTTGGGTTTTAGGGAGTTACTTAATAAACAGAAGTCAGTGAATTCAAACAGTAACAAAGTAATTTCAATGATTAATCAAGTGCTAAAACTAGTTTAACCTCTCCTGTGTTGCAAACTCTATATCACCCTGACTAAACTAATAGAGGAATAAGACACCCATCTGGAAATCTCATCTGAAATATTAGATCGGGAATCTAAAATTCAGCCAAATAATGTGGCTTGTAGGGATATCCTGTCGGATAATAAATTGCATTAATCTTACTTAAATTTTCCATCTAAATCATGTCCTGAGGCCATATTACTCTGAGGAAACCATGCCTTACTTTAAAGGCATTGTGCTACTGAAAACAATATTAAAAAGGGGAGAGGGACTTTTTTTTCTCCTGCCTGGTTTTTCCAACATTAAAAAATTCATATGAAACCTTCAGATTCTTCTAGAAGCACCAATGTCCACTCAAGTCAGTGGTATGACTACTTTCCAGTCATCGATAGGAAACAGTTATCAATCACGGAACACTTTGCAGAACTTTTCTCTAATTTATCTATTTCTTCCCAGCTGTGAACTCTGAGTCATAGTGACTTATGGCAAACTATATTTTAACCGTAACTTTATTTTATTTGGTGGAGGGCAGGGAATGTCCTTTTCTTAGCCTCGTTTTGACTGTCATATATACAGAACCGCAACCAATGTCTTTCCTGAAGATTCTACAGCCGCCTTTTTCTTTTCATTTTTTAATGGAAAACATTCTAATCTGCTTAAATGTTTCAACTATTTGAAAACTTGCCAAAAGGGGAAAAAACATTGTGGCTTTCCTAGAGCTTCAAGAAAGGACTCTTCTAGCCCTGAAGCCCCTCCCAGCTCTGTGCCACTGACTGCCACCTACGGAATGCTGTAAATATTCAATGCACTAAAAGGTGTTAGAATAACATTGATTCAAAGTTAAACCCACAAGACCTCTGAAATGCTGAATTGTCTCTGCTGGTTTAGAACATCTGCTCTGTTAGAATTCACAGAAAGAGGGGATTTTAGAGACAAAGCCCAACTATTTCCTAACACTCCTGAAAACAGCTGAGCAGAGAAAATGGATGGACAGCTATCTCACAAATGATACCATCCATTAGGATCTCAATGCTCCAGGGCCATTCACGCCCAATTCCAGACAGGTCCTCACAGCACAGAATCACTACTGTCACCTGTGCAGGAGGAAACAGCTGTGAGTGTTCACCCACCTGCCTGCAGTGATAGGACTACCAGGAAGGGATGAAGTCAGGACCACAGTTGGGATCCCCAGTCCTCTGACACATCAAACTACCAGCAAGTGAATGAAGTAGATTTCCCTCCAGTCCTCTGTAGAATAGATGCCTCAGAGGCTTCTCAAACCCATCTTGCCATACCCCAGGTGGGGTGGAGGCAGCACCATTAACTCAGCCATCAAAGTCAGAGATCTCATGGTTATCCCAGCCCCCTGCCTCTCTCATTTAATGAAAGATGTTCTCATGTTTTCATCTGCCCACCACTCCCCTGCATTCTCCCTGCCATCACCCCAGTCAAGTCGTTGAGCCTTTCACCTGAACAGTCTCTTCACTGCCACAGACTTCACCCTACCCTTCCTCACACTACTCCTCAAGCAGTTATTCTAAAGCTCCCACCACTGTGACAAATGCTGGTGCGCTACTCAGGACCCCACAGAGGCTCTTGCTCCACAAGGATAAGCTCCTGTGATGAAAATACAGCCCCTGCCTATGGCCCCAGGTATAGGGTCTCCCACCACTGTCCACCTCAGCTCAAACTCTATGACCCCATAGTTCAGGCTTACTGAGCAGTCTCCACAAATATCTTGTAGTTTCATGTGTGAGAAGGTCCCCTCCAACTGCCTCTTCCCCGTAAGAAACTTTCCCATGCAAATCCTCTCCTCTGCCTCACCATACACAGACGTCTTCATTGGAGGGGGTTTGACACCACCCTTCTGACTCACCTGTGCTCCCCACCACCCCCTGCCCTTCTCACCGCCACGCCAGGTTTCAAGCTCTGTGCTTCCGCAGCCCCATGTGTGTACCGCCAGCCTAGCACTTTTTATAGCACATCGAAATGATCCATTTGCAGCCTGTCCCCGTGAGGTGACTGGCTTGAGGTCCTTCAGAACAGGACTACTTCTTGTTCACTCTGGTCCGCCAACACCTAACCCAGTGCCTTGCTGTTGGCAAATGCTCAGTGAATGTCTGTTAAACTAAGCATGCATTCTGCTTCCGTGTTACTGTCTTACCTAAAGCTCTTTGGTGATTCAGAGAGATTGTAATATTTTTTCCTCCCAAGGGAATTTTAGCTGGGCTGCTTATCTCATGGTTTCATTTCCCTTCCAATTCCTACAACTCGTTGCTCCTGCCTCCTTACCTTTCCACCTGACCCTCATCAGCCAATTAGAACACCATGTGCTACTTTCTGTTCACCATAATGTCCAGTCCTTCCATCCACTCGTCCAGGGCTTATCTCCTGCAAGGTTTTCCGTGCTAACCATGAATAATTCTGGCCCGCTGCACACATCCCAGTCATCTCAGCCCTCTTTGACCTCAGCTCTCTTTGCTTCTATTCTTGTTTCTGGGTCCTGCCATTTGTGAAGTTGAGTACCTCTCGAGCTTGGTCAGTTCTCTTAGACTGTATGTTCTGTCAGAACAGGAACTAAATTTTAGCTTGAGTCCCTCAAGATGCATATCTTCAAGGCGTAGCCTGATCCTGAAAGTAGTGACCAGGACCAACTCCAGAAAACAATCTGCTGGTTTTAGTTGCAAAACTTCTGGGCCTATGGTATCAGAGTTGTGTTAGATGTGAGCAGTTTAAAGTAGAACTGTTACAGACCACCAACATAGAAGAAGCCGTCTGCTCAGCTATCACACAGCCCTGCCAGTAGAGGATTACTCAGAACCACTGTCCATTACTCTGTTTCAACAAGCTACTCTCATAACATTCTTTGAGGTTACATGCCCGCACTGAAATGAATAATGGCATGGTTTATGGTAAAGGCTGAAGTGAAAAAGAGCGGTGTCATTATTGCTGTAAGTACCCACAAAAGATGTTTATTATTACACACCGACATGGCCACAGACACACAACTCATCACTAATAAACTCATTTATTTCCACATAAAGTTGCACAATGTTGTGCAATTCAGCAGAAGGCTCAGAAATGTCAGCAATTCAGACCAAGACTATTTGTCAACAAAACCAACCCATTTCACCAGCTTAGCAAACCATTGCTGCAAGAAATGGCACTTTTTTTCATAGAAGAAAATGGTCACATATAACCTTAAACAGACAGGTCAGTGCTCACAACCCCACAGACAAACAAGCTGAGGTAGTACTCAAGGGAAATTGGAGGTTGTGAGGTAGAGAAAGAGGATGCCACTTTGTTGCCTGAGGCATCATCATTTTATCTTTGGCCAAAAGAAAAAAATCAAAAAAAATTAAGCAGAAAAAAAGAGTCTTCTCACTTATAACAAAATGATTTTATAGGGCGGCACCTGTGGCTCAGCGGGTAGGGCACCGGTCCCATATGCTGGAGGTGGCGGGTTCAAACCCAGCCCCGGCCAAAAAAAAAAAAAAAAAAGAAAAAGAAACAAAATGATTTCATACACATTTATTGTGACCTTTGTATGTACCGACACTGTGTTAAGTACTCAACACCAAAAAAAAAAAAGATAAAACAAAGTTCACAGACGAATAGGAGAAAGAACCACAGGCACAGATCACATAACACAAGGTGACTGATGATGATAGAGGTATGTCGGTGGGAATAATAAGCTCGGAGAAGAGGCATTTCTAGTTTGCCTCTGGCAGACTTTTTGCTCAAGTCAGTCTGTCTGCCTAATTTTTTATCCTTATAATAATTTTTGTAGATCTTGAAAGTAAATACCTAAGACAATTTGAAGGGGAAAATATATATGAAAAGCTAATAACTGTTGCCATGACTCAAAGAGAAACAAGGTCAGTGAGAGGAAAATGACCATGAAATAAATCCGGAGAATTTGAGGAATAGAGAATAGGCTGTCATTTCACTGTGGTAATAAGAATTCAAGAATCAATACAGTAGAGCTGTGTACTACTTGATTGGAATAAAATTTGCAACAGAAAACAGAAGCAACTTCTCAACTGGATTCTCTCCCTTCTCCACATTTGCCTGAATTTTTTCCTTTACAATCTATTTACATACCTTACCGTAACTTAGTATTTTTGTGGACACTTAAAGGGAAAATATTGCATTTCCTACCCCTCTAGGGCTCACAACTTACTTGGGGAGGCAAGGCCAGATGATTTAGGAATCAAGGTGACATGAACATGGCAGTGAGGGTCCTAGAAGTTGAGAACCAGGAAAGACCAGAGGCAAAATACTTATAGAATAGATCTTGAAAGTAAATACCTAATGTGAGAAGGAGGTGGATATCCCAAGAACAGGAATAATACAAGCAAAAAGACTTGGGAAATTAGCAAAGTTTGGAAGACTTTAAAAAGTTGAAATTGGCTTGGCACCCGAGGGTGACGGGTTCAATCCTGGCCTGGGCCAGCTAAACTGCAACAAAAATATAGCCGGGCATTGTGGCTGGCACCTGTAGTCCCAGCTACTTGGGAGGCGGAGACAGGAGAATCGCTTGGGCCAGGAGTTTGAGGTTGCTGTGAGCTGTGATGCCACAGGACTCTACTGAGGGCAACAAAGTAAGACTCTGTCTCCAAATAAATAAATTAAATTAAATAAAAAGTTGAAATTAAGTCCACTAAAATAGAACGCTGCTTAGGGATAAGTGGAAATTTAAAGTTGGGGTCAGACCGAAAAGATTTCATAAAGCCACACAAAGAGATTTTGGCAGGTAGATCTTCTTTGTCCCTAATTTCAATAACAAAGAATCTGTAGAACTGTTTCAACTGGTTGCAGAGATGATGAAATGATCAAATTCACTTTTTTGAAAGTAAGATTATGATCAGGTCTGCCACATTTTTATTATAAAAATGTATTCTTATTAAATATTTTCTGATAAATGAGAAAGGAGATATATAAGACCTAAGAAGAGACTCTTTAAGAAGCAAATATGGTTTTTCCGATGTTTCCACTTCTTTTCAATATCTAGAGGACTTGAGGTGGATGATCTTGTGAGTCAGGTACATTTAGGATATTCAGTTATGGCCATAACTTTTCTCTCCCTAGATGATCCAGCACACTCTTAACACTTTGCATTATGGCAATGTTATATTCAGAATGGTGCAGCGTCAGAGAAGTGGGGAGAGAATTTAGGAAGTTAGACTCTCTTTTGCTCTCAGCTCTGCCACTGACTGGCCACATGTCATAGAAAAGTCACCAGCTCTCTGAATCTATGTCCTCATTTGCAAAACAAAAGGATTAAGTGAGTAATAGTTCAGACTCTCTCAGTTCTAAAATTCCATCACAATCAGTGCCATTGGAAAATGAACTAAATCCTTTTGGCCCCAGATTACACTGCCTTTTAATAAATCCTGCTATCAACATGTTTATGTGTCATATGCCTTCTGAATAAAACTGTGCCTTCAACAGATTAGGTCTTTTAAGCTTACCAGATGTTTAGATTCCAAATAAACAATAGGTAGTTTGAAAATGACAGCAGAAAGTCATCACTTGGAGTGAAGTAGCTGAGCTTCCTGAACCACAAACTGGGGAGAGGGAGCTCTCTTTACATGCCTTGGGCTAGGCGTCCCCAACCCAGACAGTACAGAGCGGGTCTGCCAGACCTCTGTGTGTACCCGTGGGTGATTAGGGCTGGATGAAATCTAAAGGAGGTAGATAAGCTCAAGATATATGATCTGCTTTCCTGCCAAGAGCAATTTGCTTGACAGGCCTTCTGCTTATAAAATACGAAGGCATTCTTTTCTCTATTAAAAAGTTTTGGTCTTTGTAAATGAACTATATATGCAGGGAGAAAGAAAAAAATTGAATAATTTGATTTTTAAAAGCACTAGATGGATGGTTTGATAAGTTTCCCATGTGAAGGAAATGAAAATCAGTTGTAGTTTCAAATATCTGATCCTGGTCTGTCTATATATGGGGAATTTTGATCTTTAGGGGGATCAAAGTAATTTAACTCTTAAAAATAGATGTTTTAATGTTTTAAAAAGCATTGATAATCCTACTCTTCCTTAATTCTCACAACAACCCTATGAAGTACGCACAGAATAAATTATTCCCATTTTACAGATGAGGAAATAAACTTACAAATGTTAAAAGACTTGCTCAAGACCTCACAACTAATAAATATGGGTAAATGTACTTGACCCAAGTTCAGCTTGGTTGATGCCTTTCTACAATAATCTGAGCTCCTTCTACGTCTCAACTTTTCATTTTCATTTTGTATTGATTTTTAAGGTAAATGATTTTGCTGACATTTATGTCAAAGTAGTGTTACTATGACAATTCTTATCAAATTAATATATGTTTATATAGTGATAAACAAAATACTAACAGAAAGGTTTTCTTCCTAATTTTTTAAATTGGTTCTCAAGTATTTTTGAAAAACAAAAAAGTTAAACTGCCTAATTTCAAAATGAGGGTGATAATGGGACAAATAGAAATAGAAGGTATAAAGGTATTCTGAGTCTATAAGAATTAAATAAAAATGGTGTTGACACAAGACTAGACAGAAACGTGGAGCAAAATAAAAGTTTAGGAACATGTATCACCAAATGATAAAAAGCATGTTTAAAGTAACTATTTTTATAAAAATTTTATGGGAAAAAATGATTGAAAGAAATCAGATTAAAATACTTTATATATGTTAATATGTCTAATGAGTACGTAATGAAAATATGGGTGATCTTGTGCCTATCTTTCAACTTTTCCTGGTTTAGCATGTATTACTTTTGAAATTTCAAGAAAAATAAAGTTTAAGGAAAAAAATTTTTGTAAGTTTCAGGAACAGACTTTAATATAAATGAATAGTAAATATTTATATCCTGGAGCATCACAAAGTAATAGAGGAATAGAAGCATTATTCTACAGTTGGTCTTAGGATAATTTGTCAGATATTAGTAAGAGCAAACAGAATAAAAAGTCAAATATTTAAAAAATGAGAAGTCACAAAAATAAAAAGAAAATGTAGATAAATACTTATCTGATCTGAAGGTGGATGAATTTGTTAAACTCAAATTCAATGGAAGAAATTACAAAGGGAACATTAAAATAAAGATTACTAAATATTTCAATTTTCATATGTCACCAAAACATTGTAACAAATATTAAATAATCGTAAGCTTGGAAAACTACTTTCAATGAGTATGAGAGACAGTTATATACTCTCCCTATATAAAGAACACAATTAAACCAGTTTAAAAACTCTTTAAGATTTAGTAGATAAATAGGCAATGGATATGAGCTGAGTTCTACAATTCATTTAGAACTCCATGTATTCCCCGCATGAAAAATGCAAATGACAAATAAAAAAGTCTAATATCACTGGTACTCTAAAGGCAAATTCATATTGCATAGCACTTTTTGCCTACCAAATGAGTAAAGTCTCAATTTATAATCCTTGATGCTAAAAATGTACTGTCAGTTGGCACCCTCACTGCTTACAGGTGGGCTGAGAGCATCTCCCTGCAAACTGATTTGCTTCTGAAGTCCTTCAATTGTTCAAACACGATGTCAGGAATGTCTCCTAACAAAATAATCACATATATAACCAAAGATGTGTAGACAAAAATCTCTCCAGCAGTATTATTTCTAATAAAAGAAAAATGTAAAAACCACTTAGAGATCTAAAATTGTAGAATGTTTAGAAAAATGATGGCTCACACAATAGATGAACTATTATGTACCTAATTGAGAGGGTAACGGTTTTCATTACACGAATAAATACTTTCAACAGGATGTTCACTGAAAAAAATAAAGAAGCAAAATCTATAGACAACATGAATTTAACTACTTGTTTAAATTGTTTAAAAAATACAAAAAAGAACAATACCAAAACTGTAGAAACTGCTTCTATATGGCAAAATTATGACTTATTCTTTTTCTTTCTGCTTCATTAAAATTTGGTATTCTAATCATATTTGCTAAAATGGTCGTGCATTATTACTTCCGGAATAAAGACAAAATTAAAATATGTGAACCTACTACACGTACACATGTATATGGAAATCCTGTTGACCTGTCATCCACAGGGCTCATACATGAATTTTGTTTCCAATGGTGAGGATGAATTATACTAACCTATCAATTCCCATCACCCATTTCCTCTGTGATACTGTAAGATTGTAGATGTAGATGTTAGCTCCAGGCATGCAACAGACTATAGGGTATAATCCCATACCTTAACTTTTAGTAGGCTACTCTGATTAGTTGGTCTGAAGAATGTGCCATCTCAATGAAATGACATTAATTTCACCACCATACGGTACTAAATAAACTACCATCATAGATGTACACTGGTTAATGGTTTGTGTCAGGAGATGAAAATGCACAATTTCATTTCTGTATTATTTTTAAATATTGGATTGCATGGTTGAAAATTATAAACTGATCATTCCTATTGATCAAGTTTCAATCATAGAGTTATCTTTGTCTATAATAAAAATGAAAACTGTGAATAGAACTAACATGAAAGCTCCAATTCATTTAGAACTCCAATGTATTCCCTGCATGAAAAACAAATCTAATCATCTTAAGGTTTTTGGCAATTTAGCTGAATCTTCCCATTTTCATCTGTTATTGATATTAAATGAGGACTTCAATAAGTATATGGAAAATGAAATTGAAAGATAAAAACAAAAAATATAGACTTCACTTCTCAAAATAAGCCCCATAAAGTTCAATACACTTTTGTAAACAATGATACCTGCCATTTAGTCCATCCCTAAAGAACTAAGGGTCCTGAGAATTTAACCATGTCAATGTCATCTTTTTTACATTATCAACTAAGAAAAATGAGTGTCCTTTATAGATATTTTAGAATTAGAGCGGGGGGGAGTCAGAAAGTGCCAAATTAGGACTATAAGATGGATCCCTAATAATTTACCATCAAAAATTTTACAAAATTGCCCCTGTTAAATGAATAGGAATGAACAGAAGCTTTGTCACAGTGAAGAAGGACTCTCGGTTGAATATTTCAGGCATTTTCTGCTAAAAATTTGTCCAACTTTCTCAAAACACTCTCATAATAAACAGATTTTATGAAGTCAAACATGCGAAATGCTTTGAGCATCCAACTGTTGCTTTTGCTTGGTCCATATTTGCTTTAACTGGACCACTTCCAACTCGGTAGACAGTGCTTTGTGCTTTGTCTTCAGGATTATACTGGTAAGGCCATGTTTCATCTTCTGTTATAATTCTTCAAAGAAATACTTTAAAATCTTGATCCCACTTTTTAACACTTTCATTGAAAACTCTGCTCTTGTTCTCAGCTGATCTGGATGGAATGCTTTGGGCACCTATTGTGTGGAAAATTTGCTCAACTTTAACTTTCAGGTAATGTTGTGTACACTGACCTAACCAAAATGTCTATGCTGTTAGCTATTCTTTCTTTTTTTTTTTATTTATTTTTATTAAGCCATAGCTGTGTACATTAGTATGATCGTGGGGCACCATACACTTGGTTCATAGATCGTTTGACACATTTTCATCACATTAGTTAACATAGCTTTTGTAGCATTTTCTTAGTTATTTTGCTAAGACCTTTACATTCCACATTTACTAGGATTCACATATACCCTTGTAAAATGCACCGCAGGTGTAATCCCATTAATCCCCCTCCTTCCCCCTCCCTCCCCTCCCTTTCCCCTTTCTCCCTATTTTTAGGTTATAACTGGGTTATAGCTTTCATGTGAAGGTCCTACATTAGTTTCATAATAAGGGTGAGTACATTGGGTACTTTTTCTTCCATTCTTGAGACACTTTACTAAGAAGAGTATGTTCCAGCTCCATCCATGTAAACATGAAAGAGGTAAAGTCTCCATCTTTCTTTAAGGCTGCATAATATTCCATGGTGTACATATACACAATTTATTGATCCATTCGTGGATTGATGGGCACTTGGGCTTTTTCTATGACTTAGCAATTATGAATAGGGCTGCAATAAATATTCTGATACAAATATCTTTGTTATGGTGTGATTTTTGGTCTTCTAGGTATATGCCCAGTAGGGGGATTACAGGATTGAATGGCAGATCTATTTTTAGATCTCTAAGTGTTCTCCATATCTCTTTCCAAAAGGAATGTATTAACTATTCTTTCTATTATTAATTGTTGGCTGTCTATGATTAGAATAGAGACATGATTATTTTTTTCTTCGCAAATTGATGTGGCCTGTCTGCCACCGCACACTTCATCTTCAGCATCATTTCATCTTTTCTTAAAATGAGTTATCAACTTGTAAAATTCAGATTTCTTTAAGGCATTTTCCCCCATAAACTTTTTGTTTCACCATGCTTTCACCCAAACTTTACCATAAATTTGATTGTTTTTTCTTGCTTCAATTTTAGCAGAATCTATGTTGATGTTTAGGGGCTCTTTTCAAACTGATGTCTTGTCCTTCTTAGTAGCCCAATTCAGACATGTTATAACAAGTTGGTGCACGTTTATTTTGGTGCAAAAATTTTGAGACCCATACATTTTTTTTTCATAATACACATTTTCTATGAACATTTTAAAGACCCTCTGTGTGTGTGTGAGTGTGTGTGCGCACCTGAGTGTAACAAACAGCATCAGAGGTGGGCTGCTGTTGACTCAGACTGGCTTGGCAAAGCTAACACTGCTCACCACTTTCCAGTCTGTGTTCAACGACAATGCATTGGGAGCTTAAAATCAGCCACAGTGGAGAGTATACAACATATGCTCAGAAATCACCAAATGCTGCAAATCAGACCATTGCTATTCCAAGGAGTTGCCTTACCAGCACAGCACTGTATAGTAGGCACTTAAAAAATATTTGTTATGTGAACAAATGAATTAATTAATAACTTGAACATATTTTATGTTGTCACTAATAATAGATCCCTTAGGGGAAAAGGCAAACATTAGGGAAAAATTATCCCATTTTCCAAAGGTCCCAAACAAGCTGCTCTAAAATAAAAATATGAGTTCTCTGAGGCAAATTTTTAGAACTATTAGACTCTAATTTCTTAATTTTTTATGAGTGGGTAAAACCCACACTCCCTTTAAATTTATGTGTCCAAAAAAGAAAGCCTAAAAGTTTTACCTGATAGAAAAAAGTATACTACCTCTCTCTATATATGTCTATGATGTAAAGATTCATCCCCACAGGGAACAAGACAAGAACGATAGACATTTATCACTTTTTCTAGGTTCTTCAGCATCCTAAAACTTGATCTCAGAGAATGTTAGGGTAACAAACTATTTTTCACAAAAAGTAAATAAATCACTGCACATGATGGTTATTCAATTTCTACACAATTTAATGGCTAATCTCAGGGCAATCACTAACTAGTTTTAACTCTTGCAGTGTGATGAAGTTTTGACAGTCATAACTGTACAGCAATCTATAGTTTAACATGAGTAATTCTAAACTAGTCATTATCAATCATTATCTAATAATCTGACACTAAAATATTAGATGTTGCCTCTGAAATAATAAGAAAATTCAAAGTATTCTTCCCAAGTGATTATCTAATACTTCTGGGAAGCAAAATAAAATTAAATAAGAGATTTAAATTCTGTTAAGTTTCTAGCATCTAAATGAGATAATACCTAAAAAATAAGTTAACTATGCCATGATCTAGGTGGTAAATGAATTTGGCAAGGGCTAGCTTCCTCACCCATGCCTTCTGGAGCCCATGGGGCAGCTGTGTATACTTCTACCAAGCAGCTGATAAAGAGCTCAGAGCACTGGCCCTGACTCTGCACCCAGCTGAAGTCACAGGTAAATTACTTAAACTGCTTGGCCTCAGTTTCTATAAACTCAGGACCTCCAATTTATGTCAAGAGCAATAACAACAACACTAATAATTGTTCCAAATAAATTGAACACCTGCAATGTGCTCAACATAATGCTAATTTCTATAATGGCCATACATGGCAAATATTATTATCTTAATTTTTATATGTAAATAACTAAAGTTCAGGAAAGTTCAATAATCTGTTCTAGGTCTCATAACCAATAAATGTTGAAGCTTTAATTCTTCCCTAGTAGAGTTTGACTTTATAGCCTAGGTTATCTTCATAAGACAATGTAACCTATAATTTATGGGATTACTATAAGGATCAGTGAGACCAGTACTGGGGAAGCACTTTGAAAATTTTGAATTAGTCCACAACTCTTTTCAGCCTTGGAGAAGCCCTTTTTAATTACTCAGAAAAGGACTGGGTATTTGCTACACAACTAACATAAATATCCAGTTAATTTCTCTATTCTAGTCAATCAACTCAGTCACCACTTTTTCTGCTGTCAAATGCACAACTAATAACCCTTTTTGCCAATCCCAATACTTAGCAGAGTCTTTTATGTGTTCAACATGCATTTCTGAGTATTTACTGAATCCTAAGGAGTAACTTCTGGGTAGTTGTAACTTTCCATTAGAGGAAAGTCCTGGTCAAATGGACTTCCAGGCAGAATTAATGATTTGGATCCGTGTGACTCATGCTCTCTAGCAGACAAGTAAATTCTCATTCTTTCTAATTGATTATTTTAATTCTAATAGTAGTATTGTAACTATTTCCATTTTTAGGGAAAACATTGCAAACTTCCCTAAAAGGCTATATATTCGATTTTTTACTTTGAGTAATCTTGAAAATAACAGGACAGATGCTAGCATTAATTAAACATCTTCTATGAGTCATCCACTATATTACAATTTAACTTTTTTTTTTTTTTTTGTCCGGGGCTGGGTTCAAATCTGCCACCTCTTGTATATGGGGCTGGCGCCCCACTCCTTTGAGCCACAGGTGCCGCCCTATATTACAATTTAATTCATACATTTTGACTAATGCTAACAACACTACAAGATCAACATGATTAAATGTTAAATACTGATAAGTGTTGAAAACTGAAACAACTTGCTATATCACAGGAAGAGCTGCAGGTGTACTAACACTGTGTCTAATTAGCTGAAATGAAAGAAAAAGCCAAAAAAGAATTGCAGCCCGTAGACAAATTTCAGTAAGGCATGGTTCCATATCACACTCTTACGCCTTAGTTCTCAGGCAATTACCATGAGGTTTTCTCCTCCCCCACCCTTCATCCCCTGCCCCATGTGCTGAATTTTATCTGATTGCTTTTCACTTATACAGAAAAAAAAAAAACCTTTCATAAAGCTTATATTTATTTGGAAAATTGGATCATTTGCAAACACATTTTATCCCTTGGTTATAATACCACCACTTAATATAACTGGAAACCCTTATATCCCAAAATCAAGGCTTCAAAACTCTGCTTGAAGATTAAAATTAAATTCTTTGCAGGAGAAAACATATTTCTCAAAAAAGTTCCCAAACTGACTCTATGGTTGGCTCTCCTACTGGTCGGTAGCTCCTGGGGATGCTTCTTTATTAGAGTGTGTCTCCTATGACTAGCATGTTCCTTTTTACTTTGGGGAGAGAGGAGGGGAGAGAGGGCCAGAGAGAGAGAGAGGCACACGCTTGAGTGCTGGGTTTCCTACAAATTTGGGCAATAACAGTATCTCCAACCCTGCCTTGACTTTAGAACTTTTATTGCTTTTGATGGCAACAGAAAACACAGAGAAAGACTGCAGCTGGGCCTGAAGTCTCATATGGAGTTCAATGTGGCTAGAGGGGGGAAGTTCTGTTTTAACTTGTGAAATAGAAAATGTGATACAGCAATCATTAGGGGAAATAATAAACAGGGAAGTGCCCAAGCATCAAATTTGTGTACAAAACTGCAGCTTGGTGAAACCAACAGAGGGGAACATTTATCTTTCACTCCTTTAGCCACAATAGTTTAATAGCTTCAATTACTTTTGATGAAGTTGCAAACCTAATAAATGTCACATTCCAAAGTTTGGAAATGTAAAAACTACACTGGATCCCTGCAGTTAAAACAACAAATAGCCACAACTCAATCACTCAAAGTTCAAAAGCTCTTATAAGCCAACCCAATTCTATTCCCTTGAGCCAATGATATCACTTTTTAGACTGGCCTAATAAATCATTTGGTCAAATTTAATCTCTGCTTGCACAATATTATTTAGCACCTCATACATTCTGTTCCCTCTTCAGCACAATTCATTAATTAGACATTGTCATATCTGTAAAATCAGGGTTATATTTGCCATCCTCATTTTTCATATAAAGAAACAAAAGAGCAAAGGTTTCTTTGCGGTAATGCACAAGGCAAAAAATGATTCACATGGTGTGTATTATGCACTGTGGTTGGCTCTGCAGATTTCAAAATACTATACTCCTTTAAAAATGTTTTGCATGTTGAAAAAAGAATTCTAAAAACCAGGAGGACAGAGGGTTTCACAAAGGGAATGATAAACAGTGTCAATACAGCAAAGAGGTCAAGGCTTGAAAACCAAAATATTCCCATTACATTTGTAGTTTGAAGGTCATTGGTAGCTTGGATAAGAGACAATGAGAGAGCACAGAAGCTAGTGGATTGAGAGTTAGTCTGAGATGCACGAAAAGACAGAAAGTGTAGATTACTATTTCTAGAACATGGCTCTAAAAGAAAAAAGAAAGGATTTTTGTTCTTGGCACCTTGATTCCATTATTTACCCAGACTCAAAGCCTACTCATCTCTGACGATTCATCTCCCCCATCAGCTACATTGCAATCACCAATTCATTGACATTTTTCCAAATCAATGCCTCAAAAATACACTTCTTTCAGATTTTACTGCTACATCTTAATCCAGACCATTATTATTTCACACATGGACACTTCAGGAACTTCCTAACTTTTCAGTCCAGCATTCCCCACCCACAGCTATTTTCAACCTAGCTCCCATGTCAGATTTATCTACTTTGATGACCACATTTGAGTGCTTTGCTTCAGCCAAGATCTTTACCAATTTTTTGGCACATATTTTCCTGTATCTTTGCCTTTGTATTTCTGCCCCATATTTTCCTGTATCTTTGCCTTTACTATTGCCCTGATCAGGCTGTCAAGTGCTTCATCATTTTCAAGATCCATTTCAAGTATCATCTTCCCCATGAAGTTGTCCTCTCTCTGTCCAGCCAGAGATGATCTTTTCAGTCTCAGCTTCCTTAGACCAGCATGTCATCTTTCATCATAATTGCCTTGTCAGGGCTTCTTAAGTTCCTTCATAACAGGGACCATATTCTGGTGCATGACATAGTACTTAGTTTCTGCAAACACGTGAACTTGAGCAAGGCTCTTCATATTACATAAAAAGCCACCTGAAAAAAAAAAACTTTCTTTCTTTCTCTCTCTCTTCTCTCTCTTCTCTTCTCTTCTCTTCTCTTCTCTTCTCTTCTCTTCTCTTCTCTTCTCTTCTCTTCTCTTCTCTTCTCTTCTCTTCTCTTCTCTTCTCTTCTCTTCTCTTCTCTCCCTCTCCCTCTCCCTCTCCCTCTCCCTCTCCCTCTCCCTCTCCCTCTCCCCTCTCTTTCTCTCATCTCTTTTAAACCTGGTTCCTGATTGCAAAGTTATGCTGTTTGAAAGAAGAAACAGCCGTTTTCCTAGACTCCAGAAAGAACGTGCTTCTAATGAACAAAGTATTTTCCTCACTTGTGGCCAATAATAACAAATCTATTGAAAAACAAGTTAGGTGGCAAAAGGCAATTATCATTCGGAGCAATGAAATTATTGAATAACACAGATTTAGTTAATAAATTCATTCCCTCACATTTACTCAATTCTCTGAATGTATGTTAGTTGAATATCATGCCCTGTATTAGGTATCACTTTTTCTTCCACATTTTTTAAGTTTTCAAGACATGCCGATACAGTCTCTCAAAATGTAGGGATCAAAACCTGTTGCCTGGAGCCTTAGCCTTGGATTCAGAGATCCCTGAACTGAATTCTGACTGCTCCCAACTCATAGCCATGACAGTTGTCTTTTTCTGTGTTTTCCTGTCTTCATCCACTTACTAAGATATGGAGGGAAAAAGACAAAATAATTCCATTTACTGAACAAAAGTCAAGGACCCACTATGCATCAGAATAGATACATAAATGATGTAGTCAGAAGTAATGTATAATGATGATAGTGTGTTTCAAATAAGTCGACAAAACAAGAACATTTTGAAATGATCTCTTTCAGGTAGAGTAATGGAATAAATGTAAATAAATGAAAGAGCAAATCTTTATTGTTAAAGTCTGCAGGGAAAAACTATACATATATATCCATGAAAATATATATGTTTGTGTATGTATATGTCTATGTGTGTGTATATATGTTTGTGTGTATTATGCATATTCCAGTGCATCCATCCCCCAAATAAAAAAATGAAGCATTAAGAATAGAAAAGTTATCCACTATTCTGGCTTTTGATATAAATCTATATATTTTTAAAAGTTTCCTAGCTTGCTGCCTAAGTTTTAGAGCAACTCACACTCACTATTTCATTAAAGTTAACAAGAAATAGATTGCAGTCTTGAATTTATTTTCAAGCTTTTATTTTCTTTGCAGTTTTTGGCCGGGGCTGGATTTGAACCCGCCACCTCCAGCATATGGGGCTGGTGCCCTACTCCTTTGAGCCACAGGCACTGCCCTTATTTTCAAGATTTTTACGTAAAGAAAGAGAGGAGAGATCAGCTATGTGTATGTCACTTTCCTCTGTCTCTGTAGACCTGTCAAAGTGATACATGGATGACAACTTCTTTTGTGTGAACAAGTGGTGGAGTTCTTTAGCAGAGGTGGAGAAGGGGATGACATGATAAGAGTGATGTCTTAGAGTCTTACTCCACCAGCCAAACATACAGATTAAAATTGGGTAGATCTAGAGCCAGAGAGACAAGGGACTAAGTTATTTTTATACTTGTGAGATGACAAGGGCTGATATTAAGCTAGTGACTATGAAATAGAGAAGAATGGCTGGATGGAGAGACATTATGAGCACTTAAAAAATCACAGGGCATGTATTGGCAGATGCCAAAATACAAGTTTTTCCAGAATTAAATCCCCATACTCATAAACTCTGGTATGTTCCTTTATCCCATAGCGTGAGTCTGTGTGTATATGTGTGAGTGTGTGCACATATGCACACCTAAAGTTTCACCTCAAGAGATCAAATTCTAATCACCTTACAGACACATAAACACAAATTTGTCTTGTGGTAGGTATTCTTTAAGGAAGTTTCATGCTTCTTAGCTAAAGTGCAAAATACATAACATCAAATTCTGGGATCTTCATTCCAAGTTGAGACAAGACTCCCATTTCAATTAAGAGTTTATAAAGTCAAAGGAAGTGGGCCGGCATATGCTATTTTCTAAAAGACTGATGTAGATAGACACTATGACAGTTTTTACACACACCTCATTCCTAACCTATAGAATATATATCAAGCTGCTCCGAGGCCTCTCCCTAGAAGCTAGCACGCCGTGCTAAAGCATGCAGCGGTTTACTGAAGGGAACAGATGTCTGAGAAAAGGATGAGACCACTAGACATATTTCCACTAATAAGCAGAGCCAAGTTTTCCAATGAAACTTCAGAGGTAAGTAGCTGCCTTGGTCTTTACCCACCATGCCACCTACAATGGTCCTAGTAGGTTTTGTACCATACATTAATGTGTTTATTGGCTTCAATTTATGTTTGTTGAAGGAAAATGATACCGCTCAAGTAATGGAAATGATTCTTCAGTAAATTCAATGAACACAGGCATAACAGTAGATCAGAACCCAACTGAAAAAAATTGTTCTCTAAAAGTAAATGGAGTATGGAATTCTTAATAAACAACAAGAAGGTATATTCAATTCCAAACATTGATAAAGAATAATCTTACCACCACAAAAGTTAAAACACAGAAATTTTTATTCTGTATGGTCCTTTTACAAACCATGAAAGCAATACGTATGGCCCTAATCTGCCAAACAAAACACATGTAATCCTTAAAGCTAAAAGGTTGTGTGTGTGTGCTTTAGGAATTATATATGTATAAGTGCTTGTATGCACACACACACACACATATGTGTATTATCATTTGTTCAGCAAACTAGCTTCCTACTTCCCTGCCTACCTGCCTTTGGCCATATCACTTTATTTGGCCAAAGGTTTAGGAGAAAGTGTGACATGATTACATGCCTCCAATATGCTCTTGGTCTTTTGGGCTCTAGTGATCTTCCATGAAAAAAACATGCTTTGAGTAATCATTATCCCAGGCCCAGGAAAAACGCTCATGGAAAAGAATTTAATTCCATCTGCAGTGTAGAATCAAGAAACATAAATAAAGCAAGGATCAGGGGAAAGTCTCAAAAAATATTATTAATGTTTCAGATAAACAAGAAGAAATATTGTACCTATTAAAAATCAGATTAGATTAAAAGGAATATTCAGAGAACAAGGAAAACCCCTTGAAAATAAAAATGTATCACAGAAGAAACAGAACATTCAGTAGAAAAGTAGTATAATAAAGTTTTAAAAAACTCTTCTAGAAGTAAGAATAAGACAGAGAGAGATAGAAAACAAAGTATAAAAATATATCAACTAAAAGATTAATTCAGAAGGATCAACATCCAAGGAATATTTTCAAAGAAATAAAGGAGATATAATGGACCAAATTGCCAAAGAAATAATAGGATAAAATGTCCCAAAACTGTAGTTCTGAGTATTATGCATTCTGAGTATTCATAAATAAATGAAAAAAAAAAAGAAAAAACCACCATCCAAGAACATAATTGTAAAAGTTTAGAACACCAGGAAAAATAAGAAGATTCTAAAAATTTCCAGACCATATTTTTTAGAAATTATTAGATTGGAAATTAGATTGGTATCTGACTTCCTAGAGGCAACTCTGAGGGTCAGGAGACAAGGCAGAGAGCAAGCACTTCAGAATTTGAGAGATTTTCAACCTTAAATGCTATGTCCAGACAAAGAATCAGAAAAAGGTAAGTGTAGAATTGATGTTTATACTGTATAATATAACTCATAGGCACTCAGCTGGAGATTGGTTTCCAGTAAAACAAGAGAAGAATCTAGGAGGGGATGTTGTAAGAAACAGAGTATCTAAGACACACATGACTTGAGAGGAATTGTTGGGATGAGGGTGAAAGGAGTCTAGTGATGTCAACTGTGCAGCAGGCACAGAGCCTGTCACAAGAAGACAGAAGATTCCAGAAACATGGACTAGAAGGAGGGCCATGGAAAGAAAGTCTCTAGGGGTAAAAATCAAAACTCATACATTGATTCATTAATGAATGTGAGGGTTTGTAAAAATTATTGATAAAAGTTTGATAGATCTGTTGAAGCATTTAAGAAGAAAGCCATAATGGATAGATGATAGATGTTGGTATAGATAAATGATGATGTAGATAGATGGATGATTGGTAGATGGATAAAAAATTTTAAAACAAGCAATTTCTTTTAATCTTTTTTATTGTTAGGGATTCATTGAGGGTACAAGAAACCAGGTTATACTGATTGCATTTGTTAGGTAAAGTCCCTTTTATAATTGTGTCTTGCTCCCAAAAGGTATGTCACACACTGAGACCCCACTTGCCTCCCTCCTTCCCTCTCTCCACTCTTCCATTCTTCTACCCTCTTCCTTCTTCCCGCTTTTTGCTCTCCTTTTCCCCTACCCCCTTTCTTCCTTCTCTTTCTCGCTGTTCTCCACTTCTCCCACCCCCACCGAGTACTAGGTCATTAATGGTCTTCATATCAAAATTGAGTACATATGATTCATGCTTCTCCATTCTTGTGATGCTTTACTAAGAATAATGTCTTCCACTTCCATCCAGGTTAATACAAAGGCTATAAAGTCTCCACTTTTTTAATGGCTGAATAGTATTCCATGGCATACATATATCACAGCTTGTTAATCCATTCCTGGGTTGGTGGGAATTTAGGCGGTTTCCACACTTTGGCCATTGTAAATTGAGCTGCAATAAATAATCTAGTGCAAGTGTTCTTATGGTAAAAGTATTTTTTTCCTTCTGGGTAGATGCCCAGTAATCAGATTGCAGGATCAAATGGGAAGTCCAGCTTGAGTTCTTTGAGGGTTCTTCATACTTCCTTCCAAAAAGATTGTATTAGTTTGCAGTCCTCCCACCAGCAGTGTAAAAGTCTTCCTTTCTCTCCACATCCATGCCAGCATCTGCAGTTTTGAGATTTTGTGATGTGGGCCATTCTCGCTGGGGTTAAAAGATACATAAGGGTGATTTGATTTGCATTTCTCTAATAATTAGGGACAATGAGCATTTTTTCATACGCTTTAGAGAAGGTTCTATTCATGTCTCTTGCCCATTGATATATGGGATTGTTGGTTTTTTCATGTGGATTAATTTGAGTTCTCTATAGATCCTAGTTATCAAGTTTTTGTCTGATTCAAGATATGCAAATATCCTTTCCCATGTGTAGGTTGTCTATTTGCTTTGGTTGTTGTCTCCTTAGCTGTACAGAAGCTTTTCAGTTTACTGAAGTCCCATTTGTTTACTTTTTTTGTTGTTGCCATTGCCATGGAAGTCTTCTTCAATAAAGTCTTTCCCCAGGCCGATATCATCCAGTGTTTTTCCTATGCTTTCTTTGAGGATCTTTCTCATTTCATGCTGTATATTTAGGTCTTTCATCCATCTTGAATCAATTTTTGTGAGTGGAGAAATGTGCAGGTCCAGTTTCATTCTTTTACATGTGGATATCTAGTTCTCCTAGCATTATATATATTAAATAGGGAATCTTTCCCCCAGTGTAAGTTCTTGTTTGGTTTACCGAAAATTAGATGGCTATAAAATGTTAGTTTTATTTCCTGGTTTTCTATTCAATTCCAAATGTCTATGTCTCTATCTTTGTGCCAGTACAATGCTGTCTTAACCACTATGGCTTTGTAGTACAGCCTAAAATCTGGTATGCTGATGCCCCCCGGCTTTGTTTTTATTACTAAGAACTACTTTCTGGTTCCATACAAAATGAAGAATCATTTTTTCCAAGTCTTGAAAGTACAATGTTGGCATTTTAATAGGGATGGCATTGAATTGGTAGATTGCTTTGGGAATTATAGACATTTTCACGATGTTGATTCTTCCCAGCCATGAGCATGGTATGTTCTTCAGCTTGTTCAAATCCTGTGCTATTTATTTTCTTAGGGTTTCATAATTTTCTTTATAGAGGTCCTTTACCTCTTTTGTTAGGTATATTCCTAGCTATTTCATTTTCTTCGAAGCTATGGTGAAGGGAGTTGTGTCCTTAATTACCCTCTCATCTTGACTTTTATTGGCTACTGACTTGTGGATATTGATTTTATATCCTGAGACATTTCTGTATTTTTTGATGACTTCTAGGAGTCTTGTGGTTAAGTCTTGGGGTTCTCTAAGTATAAGATCATATCATCAGCAAAGAAGGAGAGTTTACCTCCTCTGCTCCGATTTGATGTCCTTTATTTCCTTGTCTTCACTAATTGTATCAGCGAGAACTTCCAGCACTATGTTGAATAATAGTGGCAATAAAGGACCACCTTGTCTGCTTCCAGTTCTAAACGAAAAAGCAATTTTTAACTCCAAACTGGTGCTGAAGAATGGGAGAAAGGAGGTTCGGCACCTGTGGCTCAAGTGGCTAAGGCACCAGCCACATACACCTGAGCTGGCGGTTTCGAATCCAGTCTGGCCCTGCCAAAAAACGATGGCTGGAACCAAAAAAATTGCCGGTCATTGTGGCAGGCACCTGTAATCCCAGCTACCTGGGAGGCACAGGCAGTAAAATCACTTAAGCCTAGGAATAGAAAGTTGCTGTGAGCTGTGATGCTACAGCACTCTACCCAGGTGACAGCTTGAGAGGTTCTGTCTCAAAAAAAAAAAAGAAGAAGAAGAAGAAGATGATGATGATGATGATAAAAAAGAAAGGAAAAGCAAGGAAAAAATATAGTAAACTGTTTGACCCAACATAAATAATATTACATAAACATGGAAATAAACCAAAGATTGAATATAACTATTAGAAATGGGAGAGAAAAGAATTGGTAGTAATGCATGAGACTTAAATCATCAATTGCTTCAATAGCAAGTAAATAATTAATGTGTATAATTTGGTCATCTTGGCTTATCCATCAAGTCCAAAGAGCAGTAGAGGCAAATCCACATAGCACTCACCCCCCTCAGTAAGCCATTTCCTATTTCTTGAAGCTCTAATCCTGGGAGGAGTCTGAAGCCACAATTGACAAGACTAAGGAGGAGACACACAAAGTGGAGAAATTGATCAAAAGGCACCACAATCTCCCCTTCTACTGCAGAATGATAGGAAAAACCATGGAAGTTGGCAAGGTAAACTGGCCCCAAGATAGATCAGAATAGGCAATGCACTGGCATGACATAGGTTACAACTGCTTTCTGTGACACCCTTTGGAGTTGTGCTCCATAAATATTTAGCCTAGAAGTTATGGGGGTGCCCTAAACAGCAAAAGGAGAGAACAGGGAGGATGAGGGTAGCGTATATCGTCAAGGCTACTCTGCTCCCTGCCTCCATTGATGAAGGATCTAAGCTAATTGGGCCAGAAGACAGGGAATCCAGCCCCAAATCCTTGGGGCTTTTGCCCATGAAATTTAGGACACATGGACAGACAAGGCTGTATCCAAGCTCTCCTGAGAAAAGGGAGCTACCTAATTTGTCTGCCAGACACAGAGGAGGAGATGAAAGGCAGAAGATAGGAGCAGAGCCTCCATCACTACCACAGAGGAGACTGTGGATATGAAGTGGGGAAACTTCCACCTTCCCCCATATCCATCATTATCATTGGAAGGTAAAGGATGGAAAAGGTGAGACTTGAATTCCATTATTAAACCTGCTTGAAAAAGATAGGGGGACACAGGCCTATCTCACTGGCATGATAGTTAATTTTACTTGTCACTTAGCTAGGTTACAATGCCCAGCTGCTTGGCCAAACACTTGTCTAGATGTTTGCCCTTCATAATGTGAATGGGGTTCAAGGCATTAAGAGAAAAGAATGAGATTCTCAAAAAGGGAAAGAATTCTGCCTCCAGACTGCTCTCAGAGTGGATAAAGCAACATCAACTCTTCCTGGTCTCTTCTGGGAGATTTCAGACTTGCCAAATCTGACAATTGCTGGCATGAGCCAATTCCTTAAAATCTTAAAACAAGGGGAGGAGATAAGATGGCCAACTGGAGCTAGCTTGCAACAGAGGCTCCCATCCAGAGAGAGAGATAATGGACAGAATGAACTCAATGAAGCTGAAGGTTGGGAGCTGAGCTAAGAAAGAAAATTGATGAGTGCACATAATCCCTGCTGAGGCAAGTGCAACTCCAAGGAAACAAATTCCAGGTACAAAACCCATCCCCAAGAGGACAAGTGAGCTATACACCAAAAAAAACTTTATTTTACCCCACAGGAGAGAGCCACTAAACAGTGGGCCTCCTTTTCCAGAGAAGTCCCACCTGTGAGCCTAGTCATTCTCTTTCCCAGCATAAAATTGAACAAATATTTTCCCCGAAATTCTGAACTCCCAGTCCACCCTTTGCCCCTCACCTAGAGGTCTGAAAGCCTGCCACCTGCAGAGCCCAGAGTGTTTGACAATTTGTTGAGAGGCCTGGGCATTGTATGTGCCACTGGACAACTGCGCAGAAACAGTGACTCGAGTGGAAGTTGGGGAGCCCAGGGAGAGAGAGGCAAGCAGGAAAGAGAGAAGTGCTGTGCAACAATGGTACTTGGTGGGCAACAAGGCTCATGCCCAGCGTCAGACTTTGAAGGAGCACTTCCCCGATTCTGTTGAGCACCAGAAGGAGCTGGGCTTCAGCACCTCGGTGTTGCCAGTGGCAGAGTGTGGCTAGGGAAGTGGCACAGACTGTGTGGGAGAGAAAAATGTGCCACCATGGTGCCCACTGGCAGGTGGAGGTGTTCATGCCCTGGGCCAGAATTTGGTGGAAACTCCCCTGATTCCCTCCACCAGAGGGACCTGGGCTTCTGCCCCTCAGGGTTGCAGGCAGCAGAGTGTGGCTGGGGCAGAGGTATAGACTGAGTGGGAAAGAAAAACTGCACCACAGTGGTGCCTGCTGGCAGGTAGAAGTGATCACACCCTGGGACAGACTCTGGTGGAGCACTTCACAGATTCCGTTAAGCACTGGAGTTAGCTCATCCCCTTGGTGTTGTCATTGGCAGTGTTTGTGTCAGGGGGGTCACTGACTCCCCTTTGACTCTGGCAGGCATATATCCCTGTGCAGTTGCTCACTGGAGGGAGTCAGGTCCCAGCCCCATGGAATTACCAGTGGTGGTGCACCACTGTGGTGCAAGGTGGGCAGAGGTGCCAACCACCCTGGACTGACTCTGGCTAGTTGGACCTTCCTGATTCCACTGAGCACTGGAGGGAGCCAAACTCCAGTCTCTTTGGAACAGAGATGCTGGTGGATCCCTGCTGTTGGGTTGCTGGAGACCTTTTGCTGTCTCCCGTTTGAGCAGTGATTGTGCTGCCTGTGACAATCAGATAGGAACATTTGACCTGGGCTGTCCACATGGGGATCTTACAAGGTTAAGCCATGGTTGTGTTGTAGTGGGAATGACTGATTCTCCTCCTCCAGTTGTTGCTGGTGGGAAGGTGGCATGTCTCAATTGCTTATATCTCTCCTCAGCTGAGATTTCAACTTAAATCCATGACTCATTAGGATTGAATAGAGGCTGGATGACAACAAGACAGAGTCAGCAAGCCCTGTCACACCAATCAGGTCCTCAGAGTCTCTGGCTGCAGATCTGTTGGGCACTGTTGTAAAGCTGTGAGGGAAAGGGACTGTTGTAAAGCTGTAAGGGAAAAGCCACAATAACTAGTCCCAGCTCTGTGGTAAAGGGCTGGTTAACTATAATTGCTTGGCCCTCAATCCAAGCTCACCATCCCAGTTTTACTAGCCAAATTGTGGAAAATAATTATTGAAAGGAACTAGCGGAACCAGCAGAAGAACTGTGGCAACATGAATAAAAGTAGATCAACTTCCACAAGGAATGACAAAGGAAATAAATCAGAAGATGCCATTTATAAACAAATGGCTGAAATGTCGTAATTAGAATTCAGAATATGGATGGTAAATAAAATGAATAGAATGAAGAAAAAGATGGAAATATAAATCCAAAGAGTTGCTTAAGAGTTATCTCAAGAAATTAAGAATTCAAAGACAAAATCACCAAGGATATGGACATAATGAGAAAAGAGCAGAGCTCAAGAAAAAGAAAAAGTTATCCAAGGAGCTTTGAAATACAGTAGAATTCTTCGGTAATAGAGTTGAGCAGGCAGAAGAAAGGATCTCTGAAATTAAAGACAAGGATTTTAAGCAATCCAAACATTCAAAGAGGCAGAAAATTGGAAAGCAAAAACATAAATCCCTGATATATTTGTGGGATCACTCCAAAAGATCAAACATTTGTCTTATAGGAATTCCTAAAGGAGAGGAGGATGGTCCTAAAGGCACATGTGCTCTACTTCAAGATATTATGGAGAAGAATCACCTAAGAATTGCAAGAGATACAGAAATTTGGATCATAGACCATTTTAGAATCCCAGAAAGACTCAATCCAAATAAAGCGTCTCCTAGACACACTGTAATTAACTCTGCCAAGGTTAATAGGAAGGAGATAATTCTACAAGCAGTCAGATGTAAGAAAAGCATTGCCTACAAATGGAAAAATATTAGAACAACTGCAGATCTCTCAGCCAAAACAAACCAGAAGAGAATGGTTATAGACCTTCAATCCCCTAAAACAAACAACTTTCGGCCCAAGGTCCTGTGTCAAGCTAAACTGAGCTTCATTTGTGATGGAGAAATCAAATACTTTACTGACATATACATGTTTAGGAAGTTTGCCATAACTAAAACAGCTCTCCAGGATACTCTCAGACCCAGCCTCCACAAAGACCAGCACAATACTCTACCACCAAAGAAAACTCACCCAGAAATTATTTGGTGAGTTTCACCCTAACTTTCACAATGGTGAAAGAATTAAAGATATCCACTGAACATTTGAAAAATATGACACCCAAAACACTACCATGCCTATCAATTTTGTCAATTAATGTGAATGGCTTAAATTTTCCTCTAAAGATGCACAGGTTGACTGACTGGATACATAAACTCAGGCCAGATATCTGTTCCATACAAATGACTCATCTTACCCTAAAGAATAAAAATAGACTTGGGTTGAAGGGATAGACATGTATAATACAGGCAAATGGAAATCAGAAAAAAGCAGGGGTTACAATTTTATTTGAAGATAGAATAGGTTTTAAACCAACAAAGATAAAGAAAGATAAGGATAGAAACTACATATTTGTCAAGGGAAACACTCAATAGGAAGAGATTTTGATAATTAACATTTATGTGCCCTACCAGAATGCTCCTCAGTTTATAAAGCCAACCCTAACAGGCATGGAACAGTTTGATATCTTCTTTCAATGTAATAGTTGGAGATTTTAACACCCCTTTGGTAGTTCTGGATAGATCCTCCAATAAGAAACCAAACAAATAAATAATGGACTTAAACTTGACCCTGGAACAAGTGGACTTAACAGATATCTGCAGAACATTGTGTCCTAATAAAACTGAATACATATTCTTCTCATCAGCCCACGGATCATCCTCCAAACTTGATCATATCTTAGGACACAAGTATAACCTCAGTAAATTTAAAAGAATAGAAATTATTCCTTGTATCTTCTCAGACCACCATGAAATAAAAGTTGAACTCAAAAGCAACAGGAATCTTCATACTCACACAAATTCATGGAAACTAAATAATCTTAGGCTGAATAAGCTGGGTCAAAGGCAATATTAAGAAGGAAATCACCAAATTTTTGGAACAAAATGATGATGAATACACAAATTATCAAAATATGTGGGATATTGTAAAGGCAGTCCTAAGAGGGAAATTTATAGCATTGGAAGCCTTCATAAGAAAACAAAAAGAGAGGAAGTCAACAACTTAATGGGTCATCTCAAGCAACTGGAAAAGGAAGAATATTCCAACCCCAAACCCAGCAGAAGAAAAGAAATAATCAAAATTAGAGCAGAATTAAATGAAATTGAAAACAAAAGAATCATTCAGAAGATGAACAAAACAAAGGGTTGCTTTTTTTTTTTAAAAAAGATTAACAAAATTGATAAATCTTTGGCTAACCTAACCAGAAACAGAAGTAAAATCTCTAATATCATCGATCAGAAACAATAAAGAAGAAATAACAGATATCATAGAAGTTCAAAAAATCCTCAATGACTACTACAAAAAACTCTATTCTCAGAAATATAAAAAGCTGAAGGAAATGGACCAAAACATCCCACCTTCTTAGACTCAGCCAAAAAGAATTAGAAATTTCAAATAGACCTATATCAAGCAATGAAATAGCATCAACTATATAAAATCTCTCAAAAAAGAAAAGTCCAGAACCAAATGGTTTCACATCAGAATTCTACCAAACTTTTGAAGAGGAACTATTACTTGTATTATGTAACATTTTCCAAAACAAAGAAAAAGAAGGGCTACTTCCCAACACATTCTGTGAAGCAAATATCACCTTGATCCCCAAATGAGGAAAGAACCCAACAAAGAAAGAAAACTGAAGACCAATATCATTAATGAAAATTGATGCCAAAATATTCAATAAGATCCTAGCAAACACAGTTCAACAACACATCAAAAAAAATTATACCCTATGATCAAGTTGGTTTATCCCAAGGTTACAAGGTTGGTTCAACATATGCAAATCTATAAATAAAATACCTCACATAAATAAAATAAAAAACAAAGATCATATGATTCTCTCAAATTATGCAGAAAAAGCTTTTGATAATATCCAGCATCCTTTCATGATCAGAACACTTAAGAAAATAGGCTTAGATGGGACATTTCTTAAACTGATAGAGGCCATATACAGCAAACCCACAGCCAATATCATATTGAATAGAGTAAAATTTAAAACATTTCCACTCAGATATGGACCTAGAAAAGGATGCCTGTTGTCTCCATTGCTATTCAACATAGTAATACAAGTCTTAGCCAAGGCAATCAGGCAAGAGAAGGTGATCAAGGGATCCAAATGTAGACAAAGAAGATCAAACTCTTCACGGATGACATGATCTTATAACTCAAAACCCCCAGGGACTCAACTACAAAACTCTTAGATGTGATCAAGGAATATAGCAGTGTCTCAGGCTACAAAATAAATATTTACAAATCAGTAGTTTTTACATATGCCAACAATAGTCAAGCTGAAAATATAGTCAAGGACTCTATTCCTTTTACAGTAGTGCCAAATAAGATGAAATAACTGGGAATTTACCTAACAAAGGACATGAAAGATCTGTGTAAGGAGAATTATGAAACTCTGAGGATGTTAACACATGAAAAAACATACCATGCTCATTGCTGGGAAGAATCAACATTGTTAAAATGTCCATACTACCCAAAGCAATCTACAGATTAATGCAATCCTTATTAGAGTACCCATGTCATACTTTAAAGATCTTGAAAAAAATAGTACTTCATTCTATATGGAATCAGAAATAAATCTTGAATAGCCAATACACTGCTCAGAAATAAAAATAAATCAGGAGGTATCACATTATCAGACTTCAGGCTATCCTATAAATCTAGAGTGATAAAAACAGCATGGTACTGGCACAAAAACAGAGAGGTAGATGTATGGAACCGAATTGGGAACCAAGATATGAACCCAAACACTTATTGTCATTGATCTTTGATAAGCCTATCAAAAACGTTCATTGGGAGAAAGATTCCTTATTTAACAAATGGTGCTGGGTGAACTGGCTGGCAACCTGTAGAAGACTGAAACTGGACCTTTCACCTTTCACCATTAACAAAAATTGATTCTCATGGATAAAAGATTTAAGCTTAGGACATTTTCCCTAGAAAAGAGTATAGAGAAAATGCTTGAAGAAATTGGCCTGGGAAAATATTTTATAAGGATGACCCCCCAGGTAATTGAAGCAACATCAAAAATACATTACTGGGATCTGATCAGACTAAAAAGCTTCTGTACAGCCAAGAGCACTGTAAGTAAAGCAAACAGACAGCCTTCAAAATGAAAGAAAATTTTTGCAGGTTATGTTTCCAACATAACATATTGTTATGTTCTAAATAGAATACAAAGAGAACTCAAACTCATCAATAAGAAAAAAAAAAATAAACCCATTTCTATGTGGGCAAGAGACTTGAACAGAAACTTCTCAAATTCAAGAGACAGAGTTCAAGTCTCTTTCATGGCCTACAAACACATGATAAAATGCTCATCATCTTTAATCATCAGAGAAATGCAAATCAAAACCACTTGGAGATATCATCTAGCTCCAGTAAGATTAGCCTACATCACAAAGTCCCAAAACTACAGATGTTGGTGTGGATGTGAAGAGAAGGGAACACTTCTACACTGCTGGCGGGATTGCAAACTAATACGGTCTTTTTGGAAAGAAATTTGAAGAATTCTCAAGGAACTAAAAATAAATCTACCATTCAATTCTGCAATTCCTCTACTAGGTATCTAGCCAGATGATCACAAATTATTTTACCACAAAGACATTTGCACCAGAATATTTATTGCAGCCTAATTCATAATTGCCAAGTCATGGAATCAGCTCAAATGCCCATCAATTCATGAATGGATTAACAAATTGTGTTATATGTATACCATGGAATATTATGCTGCCATAAAAAAGGATGGAGCTTTTACAACTTTTATGTTTACCTGGATGGAACTGAAACATGTTCTTTTTAGTAAAGTATCTCAAAAATGAAAAAAAATACATGCAATGTGCTCAATACTGTTATGAAACCAATTTATAATCCCATACACATTCATAGGAATGATAAATCACAACTATAGTCCAGAAAGGAGGGAAGAGCAGAGACAGGCAAGGGGAGAAGGGAGGGCAGGAAGAGGGAAGATACTTGGTGGTACCTTACCTATTATGCACAATGCAATGGTACATTTCAAATCTATTAATAGTAGAGTATAAATATCTGACCACAACAAATATGTAAGTGAAGTGATGGTTATGTTAATCAGTTTGATATAAGTGTATATGTACCAAATTGTATATCAAATTAGCAAACTGTACCCCATAAATGTACATAGTTATGATTAAATAAATAAATACACGTATTAACTTATATGTGCTCCCACCTAATGGGTACAATGTAAGTGTATATGGCACACCTCTTGGGTGTGGGACACAACTACAGCAGGGACTTAACCTAACAAATGAAAACATTATAACCTCATTGTACCCTCATATTAATCTGAAATAAAAAATTTAAAAAATATTAAAACAAATCAGACTCTATATATATAAACATGCAAATATATGTGGTTATATTTATATATATTTATATAATTACACAGGTAAATATGTAAACTTTACACATATGTGACATAAGTAAGTTATATATATGTAAATACATTAGAATCTCTATAAGTTGATTACCCAAAGGACTAACAAACTGGTCAACATATGGAGGTGGTCAACATAAGAATTTAGGCCTACTGTATTGATACATATATATGACGTATGTCCAGTCTATGAAAATTAAGTTAACTTAGGTCAAAATTGGGAGGTGGTCAACTATGGAGGTTCTGCTATATACATATATATATATATATATATAAATCAATCTCTCACTGTATGAGGCCTGACAATTAATTTCATAAATATCATTATCGTCACTTTCCAGGTGCTCCCCTTGGAAAGCTATACACCAATGCTAGTGCCTAGTCCACCCTTCAAAGCAATTTTGGAAACCTTTTACTGAAATGACCATCAGACCTGTCATCCTACATAGTAGTATTGTTAAAGTAATGAATGTCATCAAAATATCTTCCTTTCAATATTTCCTTTAACTTCAGGTAAAGAAAAAAGTCATTGGGGGCCAGATCAGATGAGTAAGGAGGATCTTCTGATACACTTATTTGTGTACTAGCTAAAAACTCCCTCAGTGCCCTGTGAACTGGTGCATTGTCATGATGCAAGAGCTATGAGTTGTTGGCCAAGATTTTCAGCTAAAATTTTCTTGTTTCTGGGCAGTGCCTGTGGCTCAAAGGGGTAGGGCTCCAGCCCTATATGCAGGAGGTGGCAGGTTCGAACCTGGCCCAGGCCAAAAACTGCAAAACAATTTTTTTTTCTTTTTTCTCTACCAATGTCAATTTGATCTGCTACGCTTCTCACAGTCAGCTGAAGATTTTGACACACAATTCAATGAATTTTTCAGTCTTCATCTGTTCTGCTCATTACTGCCCACCCTGACCTCACTTTATCAGTGACAGTTTCTCTACCTTCAGAAAAACAATTAATCCATTTGTACTATGTTGTTTTTTCGTGGCATTATCCACACAAACTTGGACTAACATGTCTGGGATTTCTCTTCTATTCTTTCCAAGTTTAATGTTTGTTTGTTGCTCTAATTAAAGCTCCAACATTCTAGTGACAGCACACAAAAATACACAGCAACATTAATGACCATTACTCAGCAAGATACCGCCACACATTGACATGACCACAGCTGTGAGACACTGATACACCAAGAGTTGTTTGTGCAGTGCTGCCAACATAAGCACAAGGTGGCAAGTTCACAAACTTAATTGTCAGACCATAAGTGTGTGTGTTACAATTTTAATATAGTTTTTTTTCCTTCCTTAAAATGTGTACATATTTTGGCACCCTCTGTATATACAAATATTCTGTTTCTCAGGAAAACCCCAACTAATGCATGCATAATTATACCAACATCAACATCTGGAAGAGACATCTGACCTTTTGCCATGTGTAGAATCCTATGTACCAAATTCTAGCAGAAAAAATTATTATGCAAATTCAAAAGGCCCTGATGTTTGTCATTGAAACTCAAATACATTGAATTTAGAAAATGGTAAAGAAGCAGACCCCTGCAAACCTGAACATACCTGCTCCCAGAATTCCCCAGGGGTCAGCCTTGCTACAAGGGCATATCCACTTTCACAAGATTTACCTCAATGTAGCACCAAAAATTGATTTCAAAAATCCCTCTAAACAAATGAGTTTTTTGTATTCTCTCTCGCCAAACTCAAGATTTTCTTTCTTTTGCCTGTTTTTCACCTTAGGAAAGAACACTTGTGTTGAGTACCCAAAAAAGGAAGGAAGGAAGGAAAAGAAAATGAAAAAAAGGTATGGCTGCTGGTGGTGGCCATTTGAGAGCAGCACCCTGATGTCAGTCCTGCCTCTTCTCATCAGAATCCCCTCCTCAACTCCCTTCTATCATCTGATGGTTCTTACTTGCTCTTCCCTTAAGAACTTATTGCAAAACCATCCTGGGAGACTTCTCAGAACCATTAGCCACACCATTGTGTTCCTTTACTAATCTTGGTGAAAGAGCTATTGTTTCAGTATCACAGGGAACACTACTGATATCATTTCTGATCTATTTAAAAATTGTGTTATTGTGCTAGTCCAGAAATTGCATCAAACACAAAATAAATGACTCCTTCAGGAGACATCTTTATACATTATTTCAAGTACATGCTTCATTTTCTATGCTCCTTATAATTTTATGTAAATGCTTTATTAAACACCTCACCACACAACTAAACCTCATGGTTTTTGTGAAAGGAGACAGTGTCTCATGTGCCACTGTATCTGCACATCATTTTACAATGACCTGAATATTTGCAAGTTACTCAAACAACCAAACACCTGTCAAAGGAAAGCAATCCTGTCTTTAGCTCATAGGTTTTCCCTTCCTTTCAGGTCCAGACTTTCAATAGCTGTACTGAAGTTCATGGAGAGATTATTGCAGATGGGTGGTTATATTGCTAATTGAACAATTCTTTCTCACAAACAAAAGGCTTCCAACTATCAGCTGTGTCTGTAATTCAGAAAAGAGACCCTTCAGTGCTAGGAAGATTTTTGCTGGTCATTGAACTCTTAAATAAAATAAACCCAAAGTATAAGGCAAAATAATATCTAAACTCTTTCTTTTCCGTGTCTGGGCAGTCTCTCCCCGGCCCCTCAGAACTGCTGCCTGCCTTTCCCCTTAATCAAGCAGTAGCAACAGCAATCCCTGCCTCCCTGGTGAACTTCTCACCAAGACTGAAGTGTATGGGCTAACTCCAGAAGGTATAATGAGAAGTTACAGAGCCCAGGGCAAATGTCAAGGCAAACATAATTGGAAAGATATTAACTGAGACTGATGGAAGGCTTCCCAACGTCTTTAACATGACCTAATCATAAAGTAACCACCAGATGTTTATAATTACTATTCTGCCTCATTCTCATCCTACTCCCAACATAAAGAGAAAATAAAGAGATAGTTAGTACGGTTAGTGATAAGCTGAGCGTGGCTGTGGGCTTACATGGGGAAAAAGGGGTCTTCTGTTATTGTCTGGGCCCAAACATGACAAGTCAGTCCCAAATATGACCAAATGTTATTAAAATACTAAATGGAAGACTGTAGCTTGCAATATTCCCCCAGGCCCAGGTCAAAACCCAGTTAATTTCGGAAAAATGGGTAGCCACTCCCCATATTGTGTGCTTTGGAGAGCACTAAGAAGAAATTTGCCACCAAATATTTCCTTCGACCAATTACAATTCCAGACATTCATCTATTAGAAAATGATTCCTTCTGTTCCTGAGGCCTTGGGGTCCTAAAATCTCATTCTGTGAGGTTCCCCATCACACAGTTCCTCACACTCTCGAAAGCAGGGATTCTATAGCCTGGAAAACAGAAGTTGCAAGTTCAGTCTTTTTTTAATTTAATTTTTTATTAAATCATAACTGTATAAATTTATGGGGTACAATGGGGAATGCTTAAATCAAACTGATTAACCATCACCTCACTTACTTTTTTCTTTATTAAAGCATACCTGTGTACATTGATATATTCATGGGGCATCATTCACTAGCTTCACAGACCGTTTACCAAGTTTCACATATACCCTTGTAAGATGCACCACTGGTGTAATCCCACCAACCCCCTTCCCTCTACCCACCTCCCCTCTTCCTCCCCTCCCTTTCCCCCTTCCCCCTATTCTTAGATTGTAACTGGGTTATAGCTGTCATGTCAAAACCCTAAATTAGTTTCATAGTACGGCTGAGTACATTGGGTACTTTTTCTTCCATTCTTGAGATACTTTAATAAGAAGAGTATGTTCCAGCTCCATCCATGTAAACATGAAAGAGGTGAAGTCTCCATCTTTCTTTAAGGCTGCATAATATTCCATGGTATATATATACCACAATTTATTAATCCATTCGTGAATCAATAGGCACTTGGGCTTCTTCCATGACTTAGCAATTATGAATTGGGCTGCAATAAACATTCTGGTACAAATATCTTTGTTATGATGTGACTTTTGGTCTTCTGGGTATATGCCTAGTAGAGGGATTACAGGATTGAATGGCAGATCTATTTTTAGATCTCTAAGTGTTCTCCATATATCTTTCCAAAAGGAATGTATTGATTTGCATTCCCACCAGCAGTGCAAAAGTGTTCCCTTTTCTCCACATCCGCGCCAACATCTCTGGTCTTGGGATTTTGTGATATAGGCTAGTCTCACTGGAGTTAGATGGTATCTCAAAGTAGTTTTGATTTGCATTTCTTTGATGATTAAAGATGATGAGCATTTTTTCATATGTCTGAAGGCCGCACGCTTGTCTTCTTCAGAGAAGTTTCTCTTCAAATCCCTTGCCCAGCCTGCGATGGGATCCCTTGCTCTATTCTTGCTAATGCGTTTGAGTTCTCTGTGGATTCTGGTTATTAAACCTTTGTCAGAGACATAACCTGCAAATATCTTCTCCCATTCTGAGGGCTGTTTGCTTGCTTTACTTACTGTGTTCTTGGCTGTGCAGAAGCTTTTTAGTTTGATCAAGTCCCAGTAGTGTATTTTTGAAGCTGCTTCAATTGCCCTGGGGGTCCTCCTCATAAAATACTTGCGCAGACGGATTGCTTCAAGGGTTTTCCCTGCACTCTCTTCTAGTATTTTTATAGTTTCATGTCTTAAGTTGAAATCTTTGATCCAGTGAGAGTCTATCTTAGTTAATGGTGAAAGGTGTGGGTCCACTTTCAGTCTTCTACAGGTTGCCAGCCAGTTCACCCAGCACCATTTGTTAAATAAGGAATCTTTTCCCCACTGAATGTTTTTAATTGGCTTGTCAAAGATTAAATAATGGTAAGTATCTGGGTTCATCTCTTGGTTCTCTATTTTGTTCCAGACATCTACTTCTCTGTTTTTGTGCTAATACCATGCTGTTTTGATCACTATCGATTTGTAGTATAGTCTGAGGTCTGGTAGCATAATTCCTCCTGCTTTGTTTTTGTTTCTGAGTAATGTCTTGGCTATTCGAGGTTTTTTCTGATTCCATAAAAAACGAAGTATTGTTTTTTCAAGATCTTTAAAATATGATAGAGGAGCTTTAATAGGGAGTGCGTTGAAATTATACATTGCTTTGGGCAGTACGGACATTTTAACAACGTTGATTCTTCCCAGCCATGAGCATGGTATGTTTTTCCATTTGTTAATATTTTCAGCTATTTCTTTTCTTAGAGTTTCATAGTTCTCTTTATAGAGATCTTTCGCGTCCTTTGTTAGATAAATTCCCAAATATTTCATCTTCTTTGGCACTACTGTGAATGGGATAGAGTCCTTAACTGTTTTTTCAACTTCACTGTTGTTAGTATATATAAAGGCTACTGATTTATGAATGTTGATTTTGTAACCTGAGACGTTGCTGTATTCCTTGATCACTTCTAAGAGTTTTGTAGTAGAGTCCCTAGTGTTTTCCAGATATACAATCGTATCATCTGTGAAGAGCGAAAGTTTGATTTCTTCTGACCCTATATGGATACCCTTGATCGCCTTTTCTTCCCTGATTGCAGTGGCTAAAACTTCCATTACAATGTTAAAAAGCAATGGAGACAATGGGCAGCCTTGTCTGGTTCCTGATCTGAGTGGAAATGATTCCAATTTAACTCCATTCAATATGATATTGGCTGTGGGTTTGCTGTAGATGGTCTCTATCAGTTTAAGAAATGTCCCTTCTATACCGATTTTCTTAAGTGTTCTGATCATGAAGGGATGCTGGATATTATCAAAAGCTTTTTCTGCATCGATTAAGAGAATCATATGGTCTTTGTTTTTTAATTTGTTTATGTGCTGGATTACATTTATAGATTTATGTATATTGAACCAGCCTTGAGACCCTGGGATAAAACCAACTTGGTCATGATGTATAATTTGTTTGATGTGTTGCTGGATTCTGTTTGTTAGGATCTTGTTGAATATTTTTGCATCTATATTCATTAGTGATATTGGTCTATAATTTTCTTTTCTTGTTGGGTCTTTCCTGGTTTGGGGATCAGGGTGATGTTTGCTTCATAGATAGTGTTAGGTAGTCTTCCTTCTTTTCTACCTTTTGGAACAGTTTGAGTAATATAGGTACTAATTCCTCTTAAAAGTTTGGTAGAATTCTGATGTGAAACCATCTGGTCCTAGGCTTTTCTTTATGAAGGTTTTGTATGGTTGATGCTATTTCCAAACTTCATATGGGCCTGTTCAACATTTCCACTTGATTCTGGCTAAGTCTTGGAAGGTGACATGCTTCCAAGTATCAGTGAATTTCCTTTAGATTTTCATATTTCTGAGAATACAGTTTCTTGTAATATTCATTAAGGATTTTTTTGGATTTCTGAGGAATCTGTTGTTATTTCTTCTTTGTTGTTTCTGATTGATGATATTAGAGATTTTACTCTTTTTTTCCTGATTAGGTTGGCCAAAGGTTTATCTATTTTATTGACCTTTTCAAAAAAACAGTTTTTGATTTATTGATCTGTTGTATTATTCTTTTGTTTTCAATTTCATTTAATTCTGCTCTAATTTTGGTTATTTCTTTTCTTCTACTGGGTTTGGGGTTGGAATTTTCTTCCTTTTCCAGTTGCTTGAGATGTCCCATTAAGTTGTTAACTTCTCTTTCCATTCTCTTGAGGAAGGCTTTTGCAGTGCTATAAATTTCCCTCTTAGAACTGCCTTTGCGGTGTCCCAGAGGTTCTGAAAGTTCGTGTCTTCATTGTTGTTTTGTTCCAAAAAGTTGGCAATTTCTTTCTTAATCTCATCTCTGACCCAGCTATCATTCAGCATAAGGTTATTTCACTTCCATGTTTTTGTATGAGTATGCAGATTCCTGTTGTTACTCAGCTCAAGTTTTATTCCATGGTGGTCCGAGAAGATGCATGGAATAATTTCTATTCCTTTAAATTTACTGAGGTTAGACTTGTGACTTAAGATGTGATCGATTTTGTAGTAAGTTCCATGGGCTGATGAGAAGTATGTGTATTCAGTTTTTTTGGGATGAAATGTTCTGTAGATGTCAGCTAAATCCAAATGTTGGATGGTTAAGTTTAAATCTAAGATTTCTTTGCTCAGCTTCTTGTTGGAGGATCAATCCAACACTGCCAGAGGAATGTTGAATTCTCCGATGATTATGGAGCTGGAGGAAATCAAGTTGCTCATGTCTGTTAGAGTTTATCTTATAAATTGACGTGCATTCCGGTTGGGTGCATAGATATTCATAATTGAGATCTCATCATATTGAGTATTACCCTTAACAAATATGAAGTGACCATTCTTGTCCTTCCTTACTTTTTTTGGTTTAAAGCCTATTGTATCTGCAAATAAAATTGCAACACCTGCTTTTTTCTGATTACCATTTGCCTGAAATATGGACAACCATCCTTTCACCCTGAGTCTGTATTTGTCTTTTAAGTTAAGATGTGACTCTTGCATGCAACAGATATCTGGCCTGAGTTTTTGTATCCAATCAGCTAACCTATGCCTCTGTAGAGGACAGTTTAAGCCGTTCACATTAATGGAGAATATTGATAAGTCTGGTGAAGTTTTGGGTATCGACTTTTTCAAAAGTCCAGTGGGCATTTTTAATCCTTTTGACAGTGTGGAAATTGGAGTTTGATCTGAAGTTTCTGAGTGAGTTTACTTTTGTGGCATAGGATTGGGTTGGTCATTATGGAGGATAGGTCTGAGAATATCCTGAAGAGCTGGTTTGGTTATGGCAAATTTCTTCAACATATGAATGTCATTAAAGTATTTAATTTCTCCATCATAAATGAAACTCAGTTTAGCTGGATACAAGATCCGGGGTTGAAAGTTATTTTGCTTTAGGAGATTAAAAGTCAGTGACCACCCTCTTCTGGCTTGAAAAGTTTCAGCAGAGAGATCTGCAGTCATTCTAATATTCTTCCCTTTGAAGGTAATAGTTTTCTTTCTCCTGATAGCTTTGAGGATTTTCTCCTCCATATTAACATTAGTGAAGTTAATTATGATATGCCTGGAGGATGTCTTATTGGGGTTGAGTCGTGCTGGGGTTCTGAAACTGTCCGCTATCTGAATTTCAGAATCTCTAGGCATGTCTGGAAAATTCTCTTTCATAATTTCATGCAGAAGGGCCTCTGTGCCCAGTGAGGCCACTTCATCTGTTTCTGGAACTCCTATGATTCGGATATTCACCTTCTTCGAATTATTCCAGAGCTCTCTGAGAGAATGATCTGTTTTTGCTCTCCATTTCTCTTCTTCTTTGAGAGTTTGGGATCGTTCAAAGGCTTTATCTTCGATGTCAGAAATCCTTTCTTCTGCTTGCTCCATTCTATTGCTGAGGGATTCTACTGTATTTTTCATATCTTTGAGGGCTGCAAATTCTTGCTTCAGTGTATCTAAGTCTTTGGTGGTTTTGTCTTTAAATTCGTTAAATTCTTGAGACAACTTTTGAATTTCTCCTCCAATTCCTAATTCCACTTTGTTAATCTTGTCTGCAATCCAAATTCTGAATTCGATTTCTGACATCTCAGCCAGTTGTTTATGAATGGGATCTTCAATTGCATCTGCCATATCTTTCCTTGTGGGGGTTGATCTATTCTGGTTATTCATGTTACCAGAGTTTTTCCGCTGATTCTGCCCCATGGTTGTTTTACTCCCTCTGATTTTTACCCCTGGGGCTTTGTTGAGGGCCTGTACAGTGTTGTGGCCTGAGAAACTGGGGCCCTGTCTGGTGTGGTGGGGCTAAGTGGTTCTGTCTTGTTTTTAGCTGGTTTCTGTTCCACCCTAGTGAGACAGATACTTTGGATTGAATTCTCAGCTATGGAGAAATAGCCATTAAGTCACCCCACCCCCCACCGGCAAACAATTGGAAAAGAAATATCAAACCTTCCTACCACCGTGCACCCAGGGCACCACCTGATTTGTCCTTAGGTGATTGGTTCAGTTCAACAAGATCCAAATCAATTGTCTCAGTCTGCACCTGTCTCTGGTGAGAGAGTTTAAGAGGTCTCTGGGAACTGGATCACAGGGGTCTGGTGTCTATTCTTGTGTGGCTTGCTCCAGTGCTGCGTGGAGTCAGGAGGAGCCACGAGCCAATAGATCAGTCTGGGAAGGTTGATGCCTCCTTCCCCACCTTGCACCACTGTCACACCCAGTCACTGATAGCCCTGCAGTTGGGTGACCCAGTTGCCTGTAGTGAATCAGTACTCCAGGAGTTTGCACCTGTCTGAAACACAAGGAAGTCTGCCAGGCCGCTGTGCTCTGCCTCTCTCTAGCAGAAGGAGGTGAGGCCTGACAACCTCGGGTGCTTGGTGAAGGTTGGGGGGGTTGTCACTCAGATCCAGTCTCGCCCCTGATTAATGTTACTGACAGAACAGAACAACTCTGCGGTTCCCCTGCAGAAGAGAAGCTGAATTGAGTTCCAAATCAGCTTGTCTTTGCTCTTGTATTGTCTATAGGCTGAAGATCCCCTGAGGGCCAGATGCGTCTTAGGTTTAGTAAAGCGGACCTCTAGGTCAGCCCCACCCTGGGAGTTTCCCTGGTTTGCAAGTTGGAGTAGCCTCAGGCAAATCCTATACTCAGAGTCTCTAGTTGCCCAGGGAGACAGGGTGTGTGGCTTCAGAATATTTGGTAGTAAACCGTATTGCTAGCAAAAGAGGGCTGCTGTTTTATGGCTCAGGCAACCGCTGGTCCGGTGTAGCTCCCTTCCGGCCAACCGTCCTCTCTCCGCTCCCGTACCCCAGAGTCTGCACTGACCGGCTGCAGCCCAGCACTGTCTACACCCCTTGAGCAATCGCCCAAGAATCTGGACCCCTGGGGACAGGCCTCCAGACCTTGGAGCGAGAGCAGAGGGGAGTGCGGGGAGTGCTAGGAGCCTGGGGTTGCGGGCAGAGAACACACACAGCTCTACACAGTTTTATGCCTGGCCGTATTGTCACCAAAAGACGGCTGTCACACTGTGCCTCGGGGAACTGCCACTCCGGTGTGGTCCCCTCTCTCCCGACCAGGACTGGCCTCCAGACCCTAGTGTGAGCGAAGGGGAGCACTGAAAGCTCAGAATTCCAGGTAGAGACTATATACAGTTTATACAGTTTTATGCCTGGCAGGAGGACGCCGTGGCACCCTAGTAGGGGAGGTAGGTCCAGTTTTTAGAGGGTCTCTCCCGTGGAGTGTAGTGGGAGGACCTTTGAACTCTGCCCGATTGTTTGTAGGGCACTCTGAGCCATTCTCATTGGGGAGGGGACTCCCGTCCACTTGGTGATGGATTTTGTACCTTTTGTTTGTATCCTTGTGGTTGTAGCTCACCTCAGCGGGGTTGACGTGTGTTCTTCAACCTTCTCTCTTAGTGCAGCTCAAATCCACCAGGTTACTTGCTGAATTTTTGTCCTTTAACTCTCCTACTAGATGGGAGCCTCTGTGGAAAGCTGGCTTCAGTGAGCCATCTTGTCTCCTCCCCCCGCTTACTTATTTTTTATGGTAAGACATTTATAATTTAAGTTATTTTGAAGTGTACCCTTGCATTGTGCACATTAGGTAAAATCCCACCCAATGCCCTCCCTCCTCCCATCAATCGCCCTCCCTTCTCCCCTCCCTCTTGCTAGACTAGACTTGTGTTTTATCATTCCTATGAATGCGTAAGTGTTTATATATTGGTTTCATAATTGTATTGAGTAAATTGGATACTTTTTCTTCCATTCTTGAGATACTTCACTAAGAAGGATATGTTCCGACTCTGTTCTTGGAAACATAAAAGATGTAAAGTGTCCGTCTTTTTTAATGGCTGAATAGTATTCCATGGTATACATACACTACAATTTGTTAATCCATTCACGAATTGGTTAGCATTTGGGCTGTTTCCATGACTTGGCAATTATGAATTAGGCTGCAATAAACATTCCAGTGCAAATGTCATTGTGGTAAAATGATTTTTGTTCTTCTAGGTAAATACTGAGTAATGGAATTGTGGGATCAAATGGAAGGTCAACTTTTAATTCCTTAAGGATTCTCCATACTTCTTTCCATAAAGGTTGTATCAGTTTGCAATTCCACCAGCAGTGTAGAAGTGTTCCCTTCTCTCTACATCCATGCCAGCATCTGTAGTTCTTGGATTTTGTGATGTGGGATAATCTTACTGGAGTCAGGTGGTATCTTAGAGTGGTTTTGATTTGCATTTCTCTGATGATTAAAGATAATGAGCATTTTTTCATGTATTTGTTGGCCATTCATCTGTCATCTTCAGAGAAGTTTCTGTTCAAATCTCTTACCCACAAAGAAATGGAGTTGTTTGTTCTTGTCTTATAGATTAACTTGAGTTCTCTGTAGAGTCTAGTTATCAGATGTGTGCTGGAATCATAACATGCAAAAATCTTCAATTCTGAAGGCTGTCTGTTTGCTTTAGTTGTAGTGCTTTTAGCTGTGCAGAAGCTTTTTAGCTTGATCAAATCCCAGTAATATATTTTTGGTATTGCTTCAATTGCCGGGGGTGGGGGGGAGGGTAGTCTTCCTCATAAAATATTGACCCAGTCTAATATCTTCAAGCATTTTCCCTATATTCTTTTCTAGTATTTTTATAGTTTGATGTCTTAAATTTAAATATTTTATCCAGTAAGAAACAATTTTTGTTAGTGGTGAAAGGTGGGTGTCCAGTTTCAGTCTTCTATGGGTCACTAGGCAGTTCTCCCAGCACCATTTGCTAAATATCAATGCGAGTGAAGTCGTGAAGAGAAGGAGAGGGAAGGAGAGATCTAGATAGTGAGGGTGGAGAGAGAGAGTAGTTCAAAGAGAAGGGAGGCCCGCGGGAGGAATCCAAGGGAACTTTACAGCCTGGCTAGACTGACTCAGGCAATAGGCTTCCCCAAGACAGAGCATCAAATCCATGTTTTAACCCCATTTTACAGATGGGAGAAATGTGGCACAGGGAGATTAAGCAACTCTCCCAAAGTCACAAAGGCAACAAGTATGAAATCAGATTGTGCAATGCCAGACTCTATGTTCTTAACCACTTAGCAATACCACCCCTCAGTAAGAGAAAAATGATAGTTACTTTTCAGAGTGTGGAAAATTTAAAGTTAATTTAGGTAAATCACCCTGTCCAAGGGCCATCATATAAAAATGCCTAATAATTGCCCTCTAATTGTTCCTATAGCTAATAATATTTTAACAGCCATCTTCCTGCATTTTATGGCCTGAATATGCCAATATAGTCCTATCCCAGGCTAGGCCACAGGACCAAACAAACTTCTAGTGCTTTCCCAAGTTGCTTCATCTTCTTTCTAAGCATAGAAATAAACTCAAAGTTAGACACAGAATAATAGTAGCCACAGACAGGAGAAAATAAATGTCTTTAGCGTTCAAGGATTAATGGGCTGACTTTGTGTTTCCACTGAGCTTTAACTTTTATCCTCAGCACAAGTCTTCTGCTGTGAGCAGAGTTGCACCCTTACCCACAGAAAATGTGCTGGTAAATTCAGCTTTCCTGCAGGAAACATGAGACTTGTGACAAAGTTCTTGTGAAATTCAAACTAGGTTTCTTGCTCATGACTGCTATTGGCTTATAACCAAGGGAAGACCCAGCAACTCAACAGTCTTCAGAACTAACATGTGAATAGAAGGATGATGTGCAAATTTGCTAATGTTTCCTCTTTGTTGTGCCCTAAACCTAAATTCTAAGAAAACAAAAATAAAAATAAAAAACTTGGTACTTGAGTTTCCAAAGTAGTAAATGTCTAATTGCCCCTATCAGCTTGTACAAAATGAATTCTTACTGGGATCCTCAAAATGTCCCATGTTTTGGTACTAATTCAAGCCAGTTGTGATATTTTTTAGAATAGGGCCTCTTTTACCTGTAGGATCTACAAATATGTTCTAAGGGCCTGAAATCAGATCCATATTCTCTGGGTACCTCTATAAGTAGTTTTCCTGGAAGAAGCATTCTTTGTAGCTCACTTCACTTTCTTAAATGAGATCTGCAACTTCTAAAATACCAAGAATTATGGAGCCACACAAATAATTCACACCAAAAAACTGTTCACAATCCATGGTTAAATAATAAAATAATAATTTGCAAAGGTTTTTGTGTTACATGGTACTTTTCTTCAAACAATTCGTGTATTTATAGAAAAATATTAGAAATGTACACCAAAAATATTTACAGTGATTATCTTTAGATGTCAGGTTTATGAGTAATTTTTGTTTGTTCTTTTTGTTTTTTGCTTTTGTTTGTTTTGCAGTTTTTCCTATAATAAATGTATTAGTTGTAGAATGTGGAAAGTGTGATAAATGCTATTTCAAACTAATTTCAAAAAGCATTTATAAACCTTAGCCATAACCTCCTCTGGACCATTTTTTTCCAAGTTAATCCTGAATCCCTCTTTGTCAGTATCCTGGGATCTGAGGAGAAAGAATCCACACTTCAGTCTAAGAAGGCCTTTCAGGTGCTGGTCAGATGGCAATTTCAGAGTTGCAAAAATTTGATGCACAAATGTTTGTTCCCATTGAGATACGAAGAAACAAAACCATGACTTTTATAGGAAAAGAGGACTATCAAATTTGAAGAGAAAGAAGGAAATGGAAGGAAAGCTGTGTAAGCCAGTGAAAGCTCAAGCTCCTTACTATGTCTGTGAGCAAGCATGGCATTTCAGAAAGGTGGATGCTGCTGGCAGGGAATTTCAAACTCTTCAGGTCTTCAGCGAAAGCAGTCAAAAAAATAAAGTTTATTTCAAACGCTCCATTAATGTTTTGTTTTAGTGGAAGAGTTAAAGAACCCATTCAAATGGGTAAACACATTGCTCCAGGAGAAATCTACAAGATGTCTACAGGTTTGCATGTTATTGAAGGCATTGTCAATGTACAATGTTTGAAAAATGGAAGCCATGGAGGTTTGGGGATATAGGATGTATCCATACTAAAGGTTGCCCAATTTAGCAAATAAAATATAGAATGCCCAGTTAAATTTAAATGACAGGTAAACAACAAGCAATTTTGAGGATGTCCCCAACATTCCATGGGACATACTTAAGAAAAACATTTGTTGTTACTAGCAACCCTACCTAATCCCCTAGAGGACAAAGGAGGGCCCGTCCACCTGGGCATGTTACCTCACCCAAGAAAGACAATGACATATGGAATTGAAGAGGGTAGAGGTACAGAAAGACTGGTGCTGAGCACAAATTCATTCTGGAGGTAGAGTAGGCCCCTAGAAATAAAGTGGGTTGTATAAACCTCTCTAGCTATCATGTAAAAAAAATTAGGTCTTTCTAATGTTGTTCTTCTTAGCTTAATATTGTTTCAACCAATATTAGCCCAAAAGCAGAAGGTAGAGAAACCCAGGAAAGTCCCAGAGTACACAGTGTGCACACAGGCGGCGAAAGGAACGTGCTAAGTGGCAAAGGGCAAGCCTCAGAAGTGCTGCACTCAGTGCTGAAGTAAGTGTGGGTTGCTTGTGCTTAGTTTTTCCTACAGCCAAGATTTCAGCACTTCATCTCAATACCTTGCACCTTGCAAAATTGTTTTCCAGAAAAAGTGCACTGACTGAACAATAAAATAATATATTTTTTTAAGTTCAGTGAAAAGAAACACATGTTGATTCCTGGATCTATTTAACACCAAATGAATGAAAAGTGGAAAGATACCATCTTCCAGATACTTCATAACAGAGTACACTGATTTCCAACACAGATGTTTGACATGTAAATGTAGGCTGTGACTAAGATATTGAGAAACATGGACTGGAAAATCTGAAAAGTATCACTTTTGTATTGTCCACAAATTGGCACTGAGCTATTTTATCATCAATTTATTTTTGGCCCATTTTAGGCAAATAGCTAGCCATGAAATCACTAGCTCTGTAATCTGATAAACTAAATGAAAACATTGAGATAAAGAGTTATTTAAGATAAACATTGAGATAAAGAGTATGCCCCTGTTTTGTTCTCTGAGCAACCACTTAAGGAAGCCAGGGTGTTCCACTCCCACTAAAATCAGCTCAGCCCCTCATCCGCAGACCCTCCTCGTGAGGGCCATATCCTAGAAAGTTTGATAGAAGAAGCAGACCCACCAGAAGTAATAGCAAATGAAGGGTGTGTTACAGAAGTTATACCAGACACGACTGTGGGGACTTATAAAGAAGTCTATGGGAAGCTGTTGCCTGGTTCCTGAAGCAATCAGGAAGACAAGCTGGGCACAAGACACGGAGACAAAGGACAAGTGGAACCTGTGCCTGGCTCTCAGAGCCTCCAATCTCTAAATACAGATAACTTGCATGAGAGGTGGGTGTCCTTTGCCATTAGGTTGCTCAAGGCTCCAGCTTTGGCTCAGGACTCTTGAGGGGCTGTGGACCCAACTGCTGCCCCACCTATGCCAGCAAGGTGAACCAGCAGTTCAGCAAAGATGCAATGTATAAGCTGTCACTGTCATGGAACCTGGCACCCTAACATTGACCCTCTGAGCATAATGGCTGCTGCTTCACTTCCACCTTCAAGATACCATGCAAATTTCTCTTGCATAAACCCCAACCTGGAACCATACAGGAAAGGGGATTCTGAGCCATTGACCTTCTGGTATAGCACAGAATCATCACATGGTACCAGGGAAGATTCCCTGTTTTGCCATTATTTGGCTAGGTGGCCTTGACAGGGTATTTAATATCTCTAAACCTGTGTTTCCTTATGCATAAGGATAATAATTATTAAAGAATTTAAAAATGAATTGTGCCATGCACTCAGTGTATACAAGGGAACACAGGTTGCTATCATTCAGACATTCTCATTAATGACAATATCTTCTTTGAAATGTTGCTTTTGGAATTTAGTAAGAAGGAGAAAAATAATCTAGCACATAGAAAGGGCTCCATAAGAAAGTAACTTACTCCGTGTACTTGCTCACAACAAGTTCATCTCTAGAGTAAGCTGAACTTTGGTGATTCTGATGAGCCAATTCTCCTTTGGAGTTTCCTATACACAAACCTGGAAAATGACCATCAGGGACAACCAACTCATGAGTGGATTTCCAATGCCATTGCAGTTGTTCCCAGCTTTTTAAAGGAGTGCCCTACTATGCTTCCTCACTCTGGACAATCTGGACTCTGCTCTCTTTTGATTCACACTCAGAGAAGAATCTTCTAGGGAAAAGGAAGAGGTTGAAATCTACCAGGCAAAAAATTCAGGTGGGAAAATTGTTCACATCTCAAATGGCTTCCATAATGTTGTTGTTGATACCACCATAGTCATTGTCACATACAATAGCACAGAAAGAAAAATCAGCCTTCAGCCAAGTCTGGGAGAGCTCAGAACACAACAGAACTTCAAAGAAAGTATAACAAGAGAACTTCAAAGAAAGTATAACAACCACTCCACATGCCTACTGCTTAATTTCCAATGGGCAACCATGTCTGCTTCCTTTCTGCTTTCTCTGTCATTGCTTGTGGCAAGTTTATGGTTAGATGTTGTAGATGGCTTTGTGCAGTAGTTTTCGATATTTTGCAGCCCAAACCTTAGCTCTCCCCTCTGCATGGAATAATAGATGCCTCAATAGTTGAAAGTCGTTCCTCAATTATAGAGTACTTCAAATGGGGAGGATCTCTGAATAATAAGTCTGATTGTATGTTCTTACATGAATGTACTCCAAAATGTACATTCATATACTATTACGGACTGTAGAGGTTATTAAGAAATGCCATGCTTAAAAATATCTCAGGTTTACTTTCCTGCTAGAACAGTACCTTTCAAGTATTGGTTAATTGATCACTAAAAGAGAAGTCTTGTCTTACTTTTAACAGTCTCTGGTCATATTTTGAATAATCACATAGGTAAATATTCTATTTCTTCCTGTTTTGTATGTGGGAAGGTAGAAACTCCACATATAACTGCTAGTTTGTGATCTATAGTCATATTTATAAATTCAAAATCATGCTCTGGAAGTGATATGATATTTGGATGTCAAAAAGAAATCATCATTCTTCGAAATAGATGCCTGCTAGCTTTCTCAAGAACTAATTTTACGAACTCAAGTTAAAACAAATGAGTACATGTTCCTCTTTTTGCTTCCTCTTTTGAATAATTTTATGATTGAAAAAAAAAAGCACTTTACCACAATGGAAAATACCTCATTTTTCCATTAAAATGTACTCTTTTTTAGCAGCTATCCCAATAACTTCTTTGTTTATTGGGTTAAAAAGAGTAGTTCCTAGGAGACCAAGCCAAGGTCTCAGTCTGGAGGTGGAAAGTGAGGTGCTTAGAAGACAAGTCTGACGATGGAAGTGTCAACAACGGCACCAAAGCAGCCAGCTGGAAAGTGAGAACAAATGCTATTGACTGACAGTGCAGCCTCCTCGGTGCCAAGTGAGAGGGTAGGCTGACAGTCCCCGCAGCTGGAGGGCACAGCTTCAACCAGATCTCTTTGTAGCCAGTGGGCCCAGATACCAAGTGTTGTTGTACACACAGGAACTTTGCATCATCAAAAAGAGAAGGTCACCTGGCCCCCAAATCTAGCTGAAACTTGGCTGAAAAAGTGAAACCAAAATTACTGGTAAAATAAAGACCAGCGTTGAATTAGTTGAGTTTTAAACTTTTTGTATATACCCAATGTCTTCATTCTCTTCCAGTTAAATACAGACTTCTCCCCAGGTAGATATTGTAAAGACAAATAGAGAATTCAGATAAATATACTGATGGGTAAAATAATGTAGACAAATAGTTTAAAAGACTTACCAAATACTTTGCTGTTTAATTTGATTTTATTTTCCTTTTTAAGTGAAGAAGTCACAATGTCATCAAAAAGAAGATAGACATTTGGTTACGTATACTAATTTCACTCTCACAAGTTACTTTTCCTTATTTAAAATTGGACTCTTCCCCTTTTGTTCTTCTTTCCAGAAGGTTCATGTCTTCCTAAGTACTGGACTGCCTCTGCAGACAGCTTCATTCCTACAATGATCTCAGCATTTGCACCTGTTCTCCATGCATGGTGTTATTCATAGCATACAGATGGGTTATTCCTGTTTTTAATAAGTTAGTTTGAATCAAGAATGGAAGGGGCGGCGCCTGTGGCTCAGTGAGTAGGGCGCCGGCCCCATATGCCGAGGGTGGCCGGTTCAAACCCAGCCCTGGCGCAAAACTGCAACAAAAAAATAGCTGGGCGCTGTGGCGGGCGCCTGTAGTCCCAGCTACTCGGGAGGCTGAGACAAGAGAATCACGTAAGCCCAAGAGTTAAAGGTTGCTGTGAGCCGTGTGACGCCATGGCACTCTACCAAGGGCGGTACAGTGAGACTCTATCTCTACAAAAAAAAAAAAAAAAGAATGGAAGAAAAAGTATCCAATGTACTCAGCCCTACTATGAAACTAATTTATGGCTTTCACATGAAAGCTATAACCCAGTTATAACCTAAGAATAGGGGGAAGGGGGAAAGGGGGGTGAGGGTGGGGGGAAGTGGGCAGAGGGAGAGTGATTGGTGGGATTACACCTGCGGGTGCATCTTACAAGGGTACATGTGAAATTTAGTAAATGTAGAATGTAAATGTCTTAACACAATAACTAAGAAAATGCCAGGAAGGCTATGTTAACCAGTGTGATGAAAATGTGTCAAACGGTCTATAAAACCAGTGTATGGTGCCCCATGATCGCATTAATTTACACAGCTATGATTTAATAAAAAAAAGAAAAGAAAAGTACAGTATGGATAAAATACAGCCATCTCTTCATGATCTGTCCTATATTAATAAGAATGTGAGGCTCCTCTTAAGGTCTACGTAATTTAAATTTATAGGTATTAGAAAATATTACCCAACCCTCCCAACTATCACTCTCCTGGCGCGCGCACACACACACACACACACACACCCAATAAAAGCATCTGAGCAGCATTTCCTACAAGAAATTAATGAATTACATACCATTGAATCCTCATGCAGGATGTGCTACCATCCAAGAAATTGACCTGAGATGGGAAATTCTAAAGATAAGGAAGAGAAGGAAAAATTTGGGGTAATTGGGTAGCACCCGTGGCTCAGTGAGTAGGGTGCCGGCCCCATATACCAGAGGTGGCAGGTTCAAACCCAGTCCTGGCCAAAAAAAAACTGCAAAAAAAAAAAGAAAGAAAAATTTGGGATAATCTTCATGTTGGATTATAATTTAAATCCTCCATAACTTGAATTTAACTGAACTTCATTCTTTTTGTTTGTTCGTTTGTTTGTTTTTGTGACAGAGTCTTACTATGATGCTCTTGGTAGAGTCCCATGGCGTCACAGCTCACAGCACCCTCAAACTCTTGGCTCAAGCGATTCTCTTGCCTCAGCCTCACAAGTAGCTGGGACTACATGCACCCACCACAACATCTGGCTATTTTTTTGTTGAAGTTGTTTAGTTGGCCTGGGCCGGGTTCAAACCCGCCACCCTCGGTGGATGTGGCTGGGGCCGTAACCACTGTGCCATGGACACTGAGCCTATGTTGTTTTCTTTTTCCAAATAAACTTCAAAGCATGGGATTGTGGTACTAAAGTAGAAATATAGTAGAATCCTATTACTGAAAAAATTGGGCAAAGCTTCTGGTGAAATCATATCCCCTGAAATATAACAACTACACACAGTAAAAGTACAATTCCTCTCAATGCTCATAGAGTGTTAGCTCTGCTCCTATGGAGTCAATGCTGTAAAAGGGTTCCAAGGTATTTAGTGAAACAACATTGAACTCAATAATTCTTATCTTGCCAATAGTATATATAGTATGTTCAAGTCCCTGTCCCAGTAAATTGCTGTGTGGTATATAAAAATATATTAAAAATGCATGAAGCAAAGTTGTTCTAAGTGTCTGCAATTTCCTTTGATGTCTGATCATTAGAGTATCATTTTTCCATTGCTGTTATTATTGTTCTCTAATTTTTCCATGGTGTTTGCCTTTGATGGAGAGGAAAGTAGAAGTGGAGATTGTGGGTGGCATTTTTTTTTTTTTTGGGGGATCTACCAAAGGGATGATAGACAAAAATAGAGCTGAGAATTTTACATCTCTCTGAGGCCAAGTCCTGTCAATGCTACTTCCATTGCTGGGATTGTTCCTCATGGATCACCATGCTCACAACCTAATTACCAGGCCCCAGCCACAAATGTCCTAGGGTCCCACGCAGAGCAGAAAGCTAACAGGTGGTGCTGCTGAGCCAGCCTTCACTGAGACACAACACAGCTAGGGTTTCCAAGATGAAGGGGTGTTCAGTGCTAGCTTCCAGGTAAATGTCTCCAAACCTCCAAACTGTCTGCTGGCACAGCCCAGTTCCTTCCACCAAGCACCATATCATTTCACTTCATTCAGGCACCAAGGAATATATCTGAGAACGTGTGAGAAGCTCACAGGCTTTCCAAGCCTGTGTTTAAAGCATTTGTGAAAGTGAAAAGAAGTGAGATGGTTCACATTTTCCCTGTCAGTGACATGTGTTATCTAAGGGGACAACGGGGCTGCTCCAGGAGAGAGGGGAGGAGAGTAAGTCACTAGTCATTCTTTGCTCTTAATGTCTGCTGGTCATGAGACTTCTGAACTGGGGACTCGCCACACTCCTTTGTGTAAGGTCCCCAGAGGAGCTGAACTGAAAGAATCATTACAATGAGAAGTGGAAGAGCAGCACAGTTTAGGATGAGGAACAGAGAGAGGAGAAAAGAAGTCATTTCCATTTAATATTATATAACTGGGGGTTAGAGAAAATCTAAGTCAGATGCTTCCAAGACAGGACACTGGTCAGAAATGAGGCCCTTTCGGAGGCTGATGGAATCCAAACAATAAAGGCCTTCCTTGGGGAAAAGCTGTATCTTTCATGGGTACTATGTGAGACCACAAGAGTCAAACAACTCACTGGAAAATTGAAACAGTTTTGCCCTCTGCAGTGGCATGAAGAAATAAACAAAATGTATGGCTATTTGAATTTTTTATTCTTAACCACTTAGGATGGGCACAGTCTGGCATTCAGAGTATCTTCAGAGAAAAAAAGATGCTCCTAGAAGGTGAGCATATCAAATCCAGGAATCACAAGATCCAGAAGACACTTGGGGGAAAGGAGATGAAAAACCCAAAATACACGTGCTGACGCCTTTCCTAGGATTCTGCTAGAAAGCCTCATTTCCCTTCCTGAAACTAACCTTTTTAAGTTTTATTTCTCCAAAATGAAATCTTACTTCCTTCCAAATTTGTTTGTCTTCAGCTTAGCAAAATGTGTCTTAGCGTGAAGAATACCAAATCAATTTATTCCATAGAAATAGGTTTAGTAATATATGAGCTAGTTCTTTCAACTTCAGCATGATAATTCCATTCATTCATTGACCCATTGAGCAATCAATCCCCATGTGCCAAATGTTATGTAGAGTGATATCATCAATGGCCTTCTTTTCTGGTATTTGGGAGTTTTGTTTAAGGTCTGTGTACTTTCTGATACTTCGGTTTTTAAAATTTTTTCTACCTTTATTTTTTATTACAAAAAGAGTATATGTTTTGTCTACATTTTAAAAATATAGCACTATGTAAAGAAAAAGCCAATCGCACCTCCCCTCCCCTGCCCCCAGGTAACCCAATTTAGTAATTTAATCTGTATCCTTCTATTCTTTTTTCCATGCTCATATAAGCATGTCAATAGAGAGGACAAATTGTCTTTACTTACGGTAATTAGCTCATTCTATAAATGTTACTCCGTAACTTGATTTTCTTTGATTTTCTCCATAAAAGAATATTATGAATCCACTGAGAATACTGGCCTCCCAAATCTGGTAATAAGCAATTGAATCCCAGACAACACTAAAGTGTTCATATTTGCTTATGCATAAGTAGAAACCCACTATAATAAGGTAAAGAGACATCAATTGTCCCCTTTCTTCAAAGTACGTTTTCTGGCTCCTGAAGGTCCCTATAAACTGCCCATATTTCTGAAAGTTGTTAGAAAAAAAACTGCTAATGGCCCCTGGGAAATGAAATCCTGGTAAGTCATCATCTTCATCCCTGAGCACCAGGCTAGTTTGAAAAGCTGGCTGCCAGGCCCACACTGAGCCCTGAGGGAGTAAGTGAAAGACTCAGGAGTATTGATAAGAAAGAGCATTGCCCTGAAAGGGTGGGAGATGGTGCAGGTCTGTGGAAAGAAGCCTATCTCAAAGAAAAAAGAAAAGAAAGAAGGGTGTTTAAAGTTCCATAAGACTTCCTTTCCTATTAACTTAGTCTGAAAAAAAAAAAAAAAGCCATTTTCTGAAGAACATAACTTTGGAGTCTGGACCATAGTTAAGATAGTATTGCATCAATGTTAATCTCACATCCTATCACTATATTGTGGTTATTTAGGAGAATAACCTTGTTCTTAGGAGATACATAATGATGTAATTATGGAGAAGGGTAATAGTGATTGTAACTTACTTGCAAATGGTTCTAAAAAGAAAGGTAAGACAGGGAAGGATAGAGGAGGGAGGAGAGGAGGGGAGGGAAGAGGAGGGGAGTGCTCCTACAATATTGACTAATTTTGTATTTATTTCTATGCTTGAACTGAATTAAATTCTTTCATTATCATTAGAGAGGAAGAAAAGCCAGTAGAGGAAGTACAGTAAACCATCAACCCTTAAAATCTTTAAAATTATTTCATAAAACAAACTACTTTATTCATCAAAGATGTTATTTTACATATAACAGAGTGTTTTTTAAGTTTTAGGATTTTCGTGGACCTTTTTCCAACAAATAGCACTCTCCTGTACACCTGTACACACACTGAAAGCTCTTAGGAATTTAGCCAGCAGAATTCGAGAGTGCTGCGAGCACAACCGAACAGAAAATCTACTCCAGTCGCTTCATCTCACATTATGCAAACAAAGACACTTGAAAGGGAGAAACTCCAGACAAAATTTCAGAGTGGCTCCTGACTATTTCCTTTTAGAATGAATTACCTTTCAAATAGTCATTCTGAAGGCTAAATCTATCAAGTATTGAACACAAATGTCTTAACACTGTGATTAAGTACCGGAAATAGATTTTTGCATTAACTATGCATTTTTAATGGGAAAAAAAAATCTCACATCATGTATGCGACACTTACTTCACAATGTTTAATGTGAAGTATTTTTTGTTTTTTTCAATTTTTTAAAAAAAATTAAACTAAGAGAAGGGAAGTTGGTTGTATTTTACCCTTATTTTTGCTGACCATGTTTTCTTCCTGATGTTCCAAGAATCCTCCTTTCAGCATTTCCTTTTCATTTAGAGAGCTTCCTTTACCTGTTCTTTTAAATTGGATCTGCTGGTGGCAAATTCTTATTTATCTTTCATTTAAGAATGTCTTGATTTCCCCCTGTTCCTGAAAGGTACGTTAGATTCTGGGGAACAGTTCTTTTCTTTCAGCACTTAACTGATGTCAGGCAACTTGCTTCCAATCTCTGTGGTTTGTGGTGAAATTTTTGTATTAAAATTATTATTTTTCTCCTGTAGGTAAGGTGTTATTTCTTTCTCATTAAGTACTTTCAAGACTTTGTTATTGACTACGGTTTTCAAGGTTGACTCTGATGTGTCTTGATACAGATGTCTGTGGGTTTATCTTCTCTGGTGCTCACTCAGCTTCTTAAATTTGTAGGCTTATGTCTTTTACGCTTGTTGAAACATTTCATGACAGCTGCTTTAAAATTTTTGCCAAATCATTCTAATATCTCCATCAGCTTGGTGACAGCATTTATTGCTTGTCTTTCTCTATTCAGTTTGAGATCTTCCTGACATTCTTTATTTAAGGAGTGATTTTCATTTGAAACATGGTTGGGAAGTATAGGGAAAAATATTTCTACTCCATCTTCCCTAAAACAAAAGTCCAATTCTGAAATCAATTCTTCTAAAAGTTCAACCATCACATTTAATAATGTAGGAAAATAGCTGCTTCAGGTTCGGGTGTGAAAAAAAGCAGACCACAAGATGAAATATACATTACAATTCCAACCACATAAAAGTTGCATATGAACTCACATTGAAAGATTAACAGAAAACATAAATGGATGAATGAATGATTACATGCATACATAGATAACATGTATTTCATATTACGTTGTGTATAATGTGCACTTTTTTGCCCAAATACTTGAGAGAAACATAGGATCCACCTTAGACATGGTAGTACTAATTCTGTATCTCTATAAATATTTTTAATTCTTTTATTTGTGCTTATGTGTTAAAAGTGTAATGCTATCTTCTTTAGAGAAGGTTCTATTCATCTCATTTGCCCATTGATACAGGGGATTGTTGGCTTTTTTGTTGTTGTTTGAGTTCTCTGTAGACTCTAGTTATTAAGCTTTTGTCCAATTCATAATGTGCAAATATCTTTTCTCATTCTGATAGTTGTCTATTTGCTTTGGTTTTTGTCTCCTTAGCTGTACAGAAGCTATTCAGTTTAATTAAGTCCCATTTGTTTATTTTGTTGTTGTTGCATAAAGTCTTTCCCCAGGCCGATACCTTCAAGTGTTTCCCCACACTTTCTTCAAGAATTTTTATTGATTTGTGCCTTATATTTAGATCTTTTATCCATCTTGAATCAATTTTAGTGAGTGGAGAAAGGTGCGGGTCCAGTTTCAGTCTTTTACTTGTAGTTATCCAGTTCTCCTAGCACCATTTATTGAATAGGGAGTCTTTCCCACAGTGAATCGTCTTGTTTGATTTGTCAAAGATCAGTGGCTATAAGATTTTAATTTCATCTTATGGTTTTGTTATTCAATTCCAGAAATCTAAGTCTATTTTTGTGCCATGCTGTTTTGATTACTATGGCCTTGTAGTACAGCCTAAAGGCTGGTAAGCTAATGCCCTGACCTTGTTTTTCTTACTAAGAATTGCCTTAGCTATATGGGGGTTTTTCTGGTTCCATACAAAATGAAGAATTATTTTTTCCAAATCTTGAAAGGATGATGTAGGTATTTTAATGGAGATTGCATTGAATCTGTAGATTGCTTTGGGAATATAGACATTTTAACAATGTTGTCTTCCCAGCCATAAGCATGGTATGTTCTTCCATTTGTTAATATCTTCTGCTATTTCATCCCTGAGAGTTTTGTAATTTTCTTTTATAGCGGTCCTTCACACAGGCGAATGGCTAACAAGCATACAAAAAAAATGCTCAACATCCCTAATTATCAGAGAAATGTAAATCAAAACCACCCTGGGGTATCAGCTAACTCCAGTGAGAATGGCCCACATCACAAAGACTCAAAGCTGCAGATGCTGCCGTGGTTGTGGAGAGAAGGAAACACTGTTACATTGCTGGGGGAACTGCAAACTAATACAACTCCTTTGGAGGGAAATATGGGGAATCCTCAAAGAAATCAAACTAGACCTCCCATTTGATCCTGTAATCCCATTACTGGGCATGTACCCAGAAGGAAAAAAAATGATTTTATCAAAAGGACATTTGCACTAGACTGTTTACTGCAGCTCAATTTACAATTGCCAAATTGTGGAAACAACCTAAATGCCCACCAATCCAGGAATGGATTAACAAGCTATGGTATATGTATACCATGAAACACTATACAGCTACTAAAAAGGATGATGACGTTACATCTTCTGTATTAATTTGAATGGAGTTGAAATGCATTCTTCTTAGTAAAGTATCACAAGATCACAGAAGCAAGAATCTAATGTACTCAATTCTGATATGAGGACAATTGATGTTAGTACACGGTTGGGGGAGAGGGGATAGGGGAGGGGAGAGAGAAGGTGAGAGAGGGTTGTGGGGCCATGGTGTGTGACGCATCTCTTGGGGATGAGACACATTAATAGAGGGACTTCACACAAAAATGCAAGCAGTATAATCAGGTTTATTGTACCGTCAATGATTCCCCAGCAATAGAAGAAAAAAAAAGACTTCAGGAGGCACCTGTGGCTCAAAGGAGTAGGGCGCCAGCCCCATATGCCAGCGGTGGCAGGTTCAAGCCCAGCCCCAGCCAAAAACAGCAAAAAAAAAGACTTCAAAAACAAAAGTGTAATACTAGAAAGCAATAACAATATACATATGCAATATAATACCCAGAATACAATAATCTGTTTTGTTGAACTTATGACAAACATGCAACAAAAGCATTTTTGGCCAACAAAGAGTGATGTATTTCCCTTTGTATACTTTAGGCAGGAGCTAGCAATCTAGCTGATATTAATTATAAAATAGTAATTTTATAATATTTTATACTATAAAATTTTATAGTATAAAAATTATAGTAGAACCACTGTAAGTTGACCACACAAAAGATTGTAAAAAACTAGTCAACATACAGAGACAATCAACATAAAGAACTAAGCCTACTGTAACGACATATAATGTGATGTGTGTGACTATGAAAATTAGGTCAACTTAAGGAGGTGGTCAATGTAGGCAGGTGGTCAACTTTGGAGATTATACTGTATTAGCAAGTCCCTTGGAAAATGTTAAAATGGTTTTTGTACAATGTAAATTTTAAGCTTTGAATTTAATTAAAAAATTGAAATGTAAGATTTTTTTTTCCCAAAAGTTGGGGCTAAAAAACGTGGGTGTGCATTATACTTTACAAAATACAGTACTTAGATAGAAGGGACTGCACCCAAGAAGGCTGAATGAGTGAATGGTAGTAAAGAATAACAGATTTTTTTAACTTATGCATTTCTGTATTTTCAGAACCTTTTAAAGTAATAAACATTACTTTTATAGTCAAATATATATATATATATACATACTTTCTTTTAGTCCAGGATTCAACTATCTATGTTTATAGTGCCAAACAACTAGTTTAGGTTGAATTTTCAGTAAGCTAATAAAACAATTTTCTCTGTCTATATAAAAAAAAAAACATTCATTTATGATATTTTTAGAGCTCTTCTGCTTGGATTCTTCTTTTTATTATTATTGTTGGGGATTCACTGAGGGTACAAGAAACCAGGTGATACTGTTTGCATTTGTTAGGTAAAGTACCTCTTATAATTGTGTCTTGCCCCCAAAAGGTGTGTCACACACCAAGACTCCACTCCCTCCCTCCTTCACACTCACTTCTCTTCCTTTGCCCCTTCCCCCTCCATCCTTCTCTCTGTCTCTCTGCTCTCTCCTTCTCCCAACCCCCACCCTGTACTAGATTATTAATTATCCTTATATCAAAATTGAATACATAGGATTCATGCTTCTACACTCTTGTGATGCTTTACTAAGAATAATGTGTTTCACTTCCATCCAGGTTAATACAAAAGATGTAAAGTCTCCATCTTTTAATGGCTGAATAGTATTCCACGGTATACATATATCACAGCTTATTAATCCATTCCTGGGTTGGTGGGCATTTCGGCTATTTCCAAATTTGGCCATTGTAAATTAAGCTGCAATAAACAGTCTAGTGCAAGTGTCCTTATGGTAAAAGGATTTTTTTTCCTTCTGGGTAGATGCCCAGTAATGGGATTGCAGGATCAAATGGGAGGTCTAGCTTGAGTTCTTCGAGGGTTTTTCATACTTCCTTCCAAAAAGGTTGTATTAGTTTGCAGTCCCACTAGCTATGTAAAAGTGTTCCCTTCTCTCCACATCCACGCCAGCATCTGCAGTTTTGAGATTTTGTGATGTGGGCCATTCTTTCTGGGGTTAGATGATGTCTCAGGGTGATTCTGATTTGCATTTGACTTTGGACAGTTTCATCACAATGTGTCTTGGAGAAACTCTATTTGAATTGAGATGACCTGGTATCCAATATCCCTCTGAAAGGAGTGTATCAGAATCTTTGGTGATATTTGGGAAATTTTCATTTATAATATTCTCTAGTGTGGCTTCCATTCCCTTGGGGCATTCTTCTTTCCCCTCTGGGATACCTATAACTCCTATGTTTAAATGCTTCATGAAGTCCCATAATTCCTTCAGTGAATGTTCTGCTTTCACTGTCTTCTTTTCTGCCTCTTTAACTATCTGAATTATCTCAAGAGTTTTGTCCTCTACTTCTGAGATTCTTTCTTCTGCGTAGTCTAATCTATTGTTGATACTTTCTATTGCATCTTTAAGTTCCATAATTGACTGCTTCGATTCCTTCAGCTCTGCTATATCTTCTTATCATTCATCTGTTATTTGATTCTGTTTTTGGATTTCCTTTTGATTATTTTCCACTTTCTCAGAAATTTCCTTCATTGTGTTTTGGTTATTTTCCACTTTCTCAGCATTTCCCTTCATTGTTTTCATCCTCTGTATTTTAAATTCTCCTTTTGTCACTTTCAACATTTCTGCAGTAGCTACTTCATGGTCCCTTAGGGGGGTTGCTCTGGACTGTTTTTCATGTTGCTCCCTCCTTCTGCTTGGATTCTTATGAAACAAAATAGCAAACATGGCCAAATATTTCAATATAAAGATCAATGACTTTCTTATTTTCAAAAATAACCAATTAAAATAATTAATGGAAAAAATCTGACTCACAATGTTAAAAAAAGCTATAAAATTCTGAAGAAATTTAGACATATAAAGAACACCATAAAACTTTAGTGAAGTTAATATAAAAGACCTAAGTTAATAGAGAGACATACTATTAATAAATTTTATATAATCCAATTAAAAAATTATGTATTTTTTGAGGAAAGATAGCTATTTTGTTATTTCTATGCACCTTCTAAAAATATTTAATAAATATTGGCAATACTTTTTGTTACAAAGAATAATGGTTAGTTGATCATAAAACAAATAAAGGTACTATTAAACTAAACTGTCATGTTAGAATAAAAATTCTTAGTAAAGCATCACAAGAATGGAGAAGCATGAATCCTATGTACTCAATTTTGATATGAGGACAATTAATGACAATTAAGGTTATGGGGGGGAAGCAGAAAGAGGGACGGAGGGGGGGTGGGGCCTTGGTGTGTGTCACACTTTATGGGGACAGAGGGAGGGGGGTGGGGCCTTGGTGTGTGTCACACTTTATGGGGGCCTTGGTGTGTGTCACACTTTATGGTGTGTACCACACATGATTGCAAGAGGGACATTACCTAACAATTGCAATCAGTGTAACCTGGCTTATTGTACCCTCAATGAATCACCAACAATTAAAAAAAAAAAAAATTTAGTGAGCAAAATAGACACACTATAAGTCTACAGAAATTTAGTATTGATAGAAGAGGCATCTCAAATCAGAGAAAAAAATGTAGATTGTTTAGTACATAATATTCAGACAATAGGTTAATAATTTGATTGCAAGAGGGACTTTACCTAAAAAACGCAATCAGTGTAACCTGGCTTATTGTACCCTCAATGAATCCTCAACAATATTAAAAAAAGAAAGAAAGAAAGAAAAGAAAAATGTGGTATTATACCTTGCTTCACATCAAATTCATAAGTTGGCTCCAAATGGATTTAAGATCTAAATATTTTTTAATGTCATATCTGTCTCATCATATATTGTGTTATATAAAAATACAGGCGATTATTTACATTCTTGGTGTGAGAAAGGCTCTTAAAGAACTAGCCAAAGCTCAGTAGTTCTAAAGGCAATGGTTGATGTTTGATTTTGTAAATATTTAAAATGTCTGTATCTTAGCCAGATGCCGTGGCTCATGCCTGTAATCTCAGCACTTTGGGAGACCAAGGCAGGTGGATTGTTTGAGCTCAGTAGTTTGAGACTAGCCTAAGCAAGAGCACAACCTCATCTCTAAAAATAGCCAAGTGTTGTGGTGGGCACCTGTAGTCCTAGCTACTTGGGAGGCTGAGGGAAGAAGATAACTTGAGCCCAAGAGTTTGAGGTTGTTGTGAGCTATGATGCCATGGCACTGTATCAAGGGCAGCAAAGTGACACTCTCGAAAAAATAAATAAGTAAATTTTTAAAAAGTCTACATCTTGAAATATTTCATAAACAAAACTAAATGGCAAAAAAAAATGTTAGAAGGAAATATTTTAACATATATAACAAATTATTTAGTATTCATAAAACAGCAAATACCCCCTACTATTAAAAAATAAGTGAACAACCCAATAGAAAAACCAAGGTATAGAAGTAATAAAAAAAGAAATACACATGGCTAATTATGCAATGAAAAGATTATTACGCTCACTAATATCAAAGAAATATATATTGAAAAAAATGAGATGCCTTGTTTCACCTACCAGATTGGCAAAAATTTCATAATCTTCATTGTTGTCAGAACATCTTGAAATGGACATTTTCACACACTGTTGGTAGATATGTAAATTATTACAGCAAACTTTTCAGAGGAAAATTTAAAATTATTTACTATAGGTAAATTAAAGAATATTTACATATAGCATGTACGTTAATGTAATATAATCATTATATTATTATATATAAATCATTATAGAATTCATCAAAATTTCAAATGCACATGTCTGGGACTCAGTAATTCCACTTGAACAAAACCCACCTTACAGAAATGCCAGAGTATGTTTATAAAAGTATATATACAAGGATGTTTGTTGCAGCACTATTTATGGATAACAACAACAAAAAAATGTTGCCAACCAACATCCATCTGCAATGGGGAAATGATTAAATAAACCGAGTTACATTTAAAAATGGTATGCACCTGCAGGAAAAAACAAACAAACAAAAAAAAAATTTCCTTATGTACTGGCCTGTTAAAATGTTCACAGTATATGGTTAAATGAAAACAGAAAGGTGCAGAAAAATGCAGCCCTATAGTCCATAATCAGCATACCCCCAATTTTCCAACTTCAGGGATCACACTCCCCTTTAATGACCAAATAACCATTTTTTGCATGTTTAAAGAAGTTCAGTCTTCCATCAGATTTCCCTCCTTAGGTATTTCTGAAGAATCCTTGGCAAATACCTCCAGGTTCCATGAGTCCTTCCCAGTTACTCCTCAATACCTCAGCCATCATTCATCTCCCAGTAAGCATGATCACTGCCCCTCTCCCTGAACTTGTAACAAAGTCTCCAACTGCAGTCATTCTAAACATGGACTTTGGTCACATTGTTTTTCTCAAATATAACAGTAACCAGGCAATCACATGAACAAAACTGTACTGAAGGCCTGAGAATAAAATAAGGTAATTAAAAAGTAGAAAGTAATAATTAATCCTGGCCCCAGAAACTTACATAGCATAGCGTTCTGAGCATAAAAGATGGATACATACATATATATGTACTTACACGGACGATTTAATCTAATTCTCACAACAACCCTAGGAGGTGGATACTACTATTAGCCTCATATAATAGACTTAAAAACTGAGGCACAAAGTGGTTACTTTTGTTGCCCCCATGTGGCTCAGGCTACAGACTGTCACCTGACTCAGTTGAGTGCAACTACTATGCCACTCACCAGCAGCTCCGTGCCTAGCTCTCTCTCCCCTTAGTCTTGTAGGTAAGAAAATCACCAGGACTCTCTCTGTCTCTTCCCCATGCCCACATCCATCCCTTACCTTGCAATGCCTCACACATGTCATTCCCCAGCGATAGAAAGAAATCCTTCATCTCTCAGTCAACATGATCATATTTTCCAGAGAGAGATGACAACTCTTTACATGACTTCACAGTTTGACTTCTTATTGTCTCCATTCTAAGACAGGATGTAGCCAAAAGGCCTACTGAAATGTCTTTCTGATCCAAAACACAGCCTAATACTGTTCCCTTTCAAAATGGTGGCAAAATATTAAAGTCTTGAAAATCTAGGGTTCCCTGATTCTGGTCATCAGAATTTCCAGATTACTGAAGTCTGGCCTGAGAACATCCCATTGCATTGATAACAAAATGAGAAAATCAACTTTATAGCCTAAGCAAGAGTGACACCTCATCTCTCAAAAAAAAAATGGAAAACTTAGCCAGGGGTGGTGGTGCAAGCCCATAGTTTCAGCTATTAGGGGCACTAAGGGAAGAGGATCACCTGAGGCCAGGAGTTTGAGATTACAGTAAGCTACAATGACACCACTGGACTTCAATTTGGGTGGCTCACAAAAAAAAAAAAATCTAATTTAAAATATATATCAATTTCTTAGGAAGAAAAGGCCAGAATAACACAGCAATGTATTAACAATGATTATCTCTAAGGACTAGGGTTGGATGGAAAGGGGATTTTCACTTTTTATTATATATACTTGTATTGTTTATTACATTAATTATAATCACTTTAAATTTAAATTAAAGTATTTTAGATTTAAATTTAAATTAATTACTGGGAATTTTATTTTTTAAATGCATGGAAATATGATTAATTTGACCATATCTATGCAACAAGAAGTAAAAATTTAGCTTTCATGTGGAGGTCCTACATTAGTTTCATAATAAGGGTGAGTACATTGGGTACTTTTTCTTCCATTCTTGAGATACTTTACTAAGAAGAATATGACAACCTAAGAATAGGGAGAAGGGGGAAAGGGAGGGGAGGGAGGGGGGAGGGAGGTGGAGGGAGGGGGATTAATGGGATTACACCTGCGTTGCAGCTTACAAGGGTATATGTGAATACTAGTAAATGTGCAATGTAAAGGTCTTAGCAAAATAACTAAGAAAATGCCACGAAATCTATGTTAACTAGTGTGATGAAAATGTATCAAACAGTCTATGAACCAAGTGTATGGTGCCCCATGATCATACTAATGTACACAGCTATGATTTAATAAAAAAAAAAGAAGTAAAAATTTAACTGGATAAAGCTTGACTGTAGTATACCAAATACCTCTTTTTAATTTTAATTCATGTTTTTTTCATTTTTCTCACTAAATTGAGCTGTAGTGTCCATATAGTATAGATTTGGCCTTGAAATTTATGTTTTAATGTCATAATTGAAAGGCGCCCAACTCCAAATTCCCAATTATAACAAATTCTTAACTCTGGGGACGGAGAACAGTTTTCACACTTGGCAATTAAAAAGCAAGTGCTATTTTTGATGTTATGTTAGATACCAGGGGGCCTAGGGGGTCCTTGGCCCATAGACAACAGCACAAGCCTCACTCAGAAAATATGGGCAGGAATGAAATTCTCCTGACTGACTTCCCCTGACCCCTGGGTTTCAGCCACACAGCAGAAGCCTGACTGACTCCATGTGCTCCAGAGAAAGAGTCTGCCAACCCCAACAACCCCTTTCCTAGGCAGGAAAGATCAGAGAAGGGCTCAAGTTCTTGGCTGGCCCAGCTGATTTAACAGCCTCTTTATAAAGGATGTTTTTATTTTTGATTCTATATCCCAGAAATTTGATTTTCTTGGAATATAAAATATGAATGTGGGTGGGCTATTTATTTCATATTATCGGTCTCTCCTTCTTTCTCTCTATCTCTCCCCTGCCCACCCCTTTTTCCTTTACCCCACCCACTTGTCCTCTTCTTCACACTCCCCATTCTTTTCCTCCAAGTATTTGCTTCTCCCTGGGGACCTTGGTCTCAGACTCTCTCTTCACTCCCATAAATGGTTCCCTCTAGCCTAGACCCAGCATTTGATTGAAGTCTTCATGGCAACTCTAACTCAGGCATTAAGATGACAACAGTAAGCAAGCAACAGAATAGTCTTCCTAATTTTTCCGACATCTTAAGGATCAAAGAAAGCCAAAGGTGGCCAAATTCATTTGTTATTTTTAAAGATTCTTTTCCAACACTCTCAACTCTCCTCCAAAATGATAACAAATCCACAGCATTTCTGAGAACTAGGTTGAGTCTATTTAAATATAATTTCAGTATTCTTCTGTACTTTCAATCTCTTCCTCTCTTTTCCCACCTGACCAAAGATATACTACGAAAATTAGTTTCTCAATGATTCTATTCTGTGCACTGCAAACTAGATACAGACAGCGAGGGATTAAGAAGTGAATCTCATCCCTAAGCACAGTCTTCCCACCAGCCATACCCTCTGATTTCTCCCTAGTATATAAAGCAAACTGTAGGTTCTATAGAGAAAAGAGCTGTGGAAACACACAAGTTCAAAACCTTAGTCAAGTCACTTCCTTGCTATGTGCCTCAGCTCCTTGTTATTAAGGCCATTCACAAATACTCCTCTTCTCCTCCCAGTTATATGCTGGAGGTTTCCTTTCCTGCTTCCTCTGAAGTTAGGCACAGCCATATGACTTTCATTGTCTGGCAAAATGTGAGCAGAAATGCAGTACATCACTTCCAAGTGCAAACTTTCAGAGCCAGTTCATCAGACTTCCTTTTTCTTCCCTAGAGATCATGGAAACATAGTTCATGATGGAACTTCCCTGCATGACTTCACTGAGTAAAGCCCTCTCTGCCACCCCATGTTTGACATAGTAGTTTAAACCACTGAGATCTGAAGGTCGTTTGCTGCGTATCATAACTTGACTTAGCCTAACTGACACATTATCCACCTATAAAATAAGAACAATGACAACAATGGCCAGCATGGCTCTGAAAGTCAGATGAGATGACTCTCACACAGCACTAGCAGCATGGAGCACAGTAGGTGTCCTATCGCTATTGTTATCATTCCTTCTAGGAGCTGCCTCAGGCAAGCCGAACAGATGATTAGAAGCAGACCAATGGTCTTGCTTAATGTGAACAGTAGCAGCAGGGGTATAAGGCAACACCATCCAGAATCACTCTTACTGAAGAATTTCCCACCTTTCCCATCCCATCTCTGCACTGATAACCAGCTACCTTTTTATGCAGCCTTCTGGCCCACCCACACAACTCGCCCTCGTGATGGAAATGCCTTCTTCCACTTCTGCATATTCTTCAGGTGTCTTAATCTGCATATGACCCCATTTTATGCAGCACACAAGTCCTTCAAACATGTATGTCTGCAGTATGCACTGGATGCATTTCCACTTAGCCTCAAACTTCATTCAGCTCACTTCATAATTGTCCAATAATCCTTTAAAAACTGAACCACATCCTTTGTATCTCTGATGACTTGCCATTTTTATCCTTTCCCAACATGCTTCTAAACCGTCCTACATGTATCCTTAATCCAACCCCTCTATGGCAGAAACCTACACTTAGTAGACTGGATTACATATGCCAACACCCACAGAACAAGGTGAAATGGAGGAGGACTTACCAGTGACTGATCATCAGACAAACACAAGGCTTCCTTCACCTTACGACTTGAATATTTTTTTTATCATCTTTGATACTTGTTGCATAGTTTTGCAAAGCATTTCTCCAAGAGCTCTAAATGGTTTGCCATTTTGCTCATAATGGCAGTTAAGAAAGTATATATTAGAACCTTGGCTACTCGGGCATCCACCAGTCCATATGGATTCACAAGAGCAGCAGAAAAACCTTATAATAAAACAGTTCCACAGCATAGCTACTTCTCCGGGCTGGAATTTGCTCTGTAGACAGGTCCCGGTGGGTACTTCCTGCAAAAAGGATAAATTTGAGCCTTTTCTAGAGCAGGAAAAAAGCAGCTAAAGACAACGTATGATTCAAAACATTTGTTTGTTTGTTTGTATGTTTGTGCCAGCAAACCAACTCTCAACCCACAAAAGAGTAGATGAGGATATGAAAACAGGAATCCACAGATGATGAATCAACTGACTTCAGTCTCCAACCTCTCCTCACTCCTTTAAACAGGAAATGCTCTTTGTGTTTGGCAGCTCAGTGGCAGCTAAGCATATTGGGCACAAAATCTCTTTCACTTCCACATCGCCTGGTTTCCCAGAAACCAGGCTCAGGTCTCTAAGCCACAACAAAGAGATGTCCATACAGCTAACTGGCCTCTTTTATCATTGCAGGAGCTCCTGTTTTCAAAACAATATTTTCAAAATAGCTGTTACTATACCTGAGGGAAAGGAGAACATTTTAGACTCCCCATTTTCAGCCTGTAAATAGTTACCATCTATGTTCATGAGAGCTAGAAATAAACTGGAAAAATAATCATGAACATCCCCAATCTCACATTAGCCCATATCTATGCCTCCATGACTAAAGTGACTTGTAGGAGATCCACTTCCACCCTTCTTTGGTGGGGCTCCTTATCCAGAACCCCCACACACTTCCTGTTTATTTAATGAAGAGAATCAGTACATATTCTCCCTCCTCATGATCAAGTGAATGGACTCTCCATGTGTATCATGACTGCAAGGGACAGACGGGCAACAGACATGTGTTTAGATTGTCCACATAAAGTTAATCATTTCACATTAGTAAAAAAAAAAAATTCATGCAACTAAATCCATTTCTGTGATATCAATTGTAATGTCTCCTTTCTCATTTCTGGTCTTATTTGACTCCTTTCTTTTCTATTTCTGGTTAATCTAGATAATGATCTTTGGATTTTATTTTCTTCTCAAAAAAACAAATTTTTGTTTCATTGATCCTTTGTTCTTGTTTTTGTTCGTTTGTTTGTTTTGTTTTTTGGTTTCCATTTAGTTTAGTTCTGCTCTGAGCTTATTCATAGTTATTTCATTTCTTCTGCTAATTTTGGGTTTGTTTTGTTTTTCTCTTTCTAGTTCCCTTAGGAATGACATTAGGTTGTTAATTTGTGATCTTTCTATCTTTTGTGTGTGTGTGTTAAGACTTTATGTCTTTTTGATGTAAACATTTAAGGCTATGAACTTCCCTTTTAGCACTGCTTTTTCTGAATCCCATAGATTTTGAAAGATTATGTCATCTTTGTCACTAAGTTCTTAAAAATCTTTTACTTTCTATCTTAATTTCATTATTTGAAAATTCCAATGTCATTTTTCACAGATCTAGAAAAAATAATACTAAATTTCATATGGTACCAAAAGTAGCCCAAATAGGCAAAGCAATCCTAAGTAAAAAGAACAAATCTGGAGGTATCACATTACCTGATTTCAAATTATATGATAATGCCATATCAACCAGAATAGCATGATACTAATATAAAGGTACACAAATCAGCCAATGAACAGAACAGAGAACCCCAAAATAAAAGTACATAGCAACAACCCACTTATTTTTTAAATCAAAATTTAGATTAATATGAGAGTACAGATGATTAGGTTACATTGTTTGTGTTTCCAAAACAAAGTTCAAGTTGTAGTTGAGGCAGTTGAGCTCTTCATCCCAGGGGACTGCTATACACCCTCACCATGTGTCTATCAAGTGAGAGCTTACCCATCTCCCTCCCTCTCCTTTCCTCTTTCTCTCTCCCCCTCCCCCAACTTGAATATACTTGTGTTATTCTCTTCTATGGGCATGTAGTTGTTTTTCTATTAGATTCATTGAGTACATGGATACTTGGATACTTTGCATTTCCATTCTTGTCTTACTTTACTAAGAAGAATGCGTTTCAACTCCATCCAGGCACATACAGAATATGTAAAGTCACCATCCTTTTATAGCTGAGTAATATTTCCTGGTACACATATACCACAGTTTATTAATGCATTCATGGGTTGATGGGCACTTGGATTGATTCCATGTTTTGACAATTGTGAATTGAGCTGCTTTTCACAGTTGCATTCTGATGTAAATTTCCTTGTGTCAAAATGATTTATTTTCTTCTATAATAGAATTGCAGGATCAAATGGAAGGTCTACATTTAACTTTTTGAGGATTCTCCATACTTATTTCCATAAAGACTATATTAGTTTGCAATCCCACCAACAGTGCAAAAGTATATTCTCTTCTCTCTACATCCATGGCAACATTCACAGCTTTGAGACTTTGTGATGTGCACCATTCTCACTGGGGTTAGGTGATATCTCAGGGTGTTTTGATTTGCATTTCTCTGATGTTTAGGATTTTTCACATGTTTCTGGCCATTCGCCCATCTTCTTCAGAGAAGATTCTGTTTCTGTCTGTTGCCCAGTGATTGTTTGCTGGGTATTTTGTTGATTAATGTGAGTTCTCGGTAGAGTCTAATTATCAATCCTTTGTCAGATTCATAACAGGCAAATATCTTTTTCCATTCTTAATGTTGTTTGTTGCTTTACTTGTATGTGCTTGTTGTCCTTAGCTATGCAAAAGCTTTTTACTTTAAGTCCCATTTATTTTTGTTAATATTGCATTGCTGATGCTGGCTTCTTCATAAAATCAGAAATACAACTATTATACAACAACTCACTGATTTTTGACAAGGCAGACAAAAACAAACACTAGGAAAAGTACCACCTGTTCAATAAATGATGCTGAAAAAACTGAAGAGTCACATACAGATGAATGAAACTGGATCCTTATCTCTTACCATATACAAAAATTAACTAAAGATGGTTTAAAAGACTTAAATGTAAGACTAGAAACCATAAAAATTCTACAAAAAAATTCTTCTAGACATTGACTTAGGCAGATAACTTATGAGTAATACCCCAAACACAGCAACAACAAAAATAAATAAATGTGACTTAAAGTAAAAATTTTCTGCACGGCAAAGGATATAATAAACATAGTAAATAGAAAACTTATGAAATGATAGTTAATATCCTCAAACTATACATCTGTCAAGGAATTAGTAGCCAGGATCTATAAAGAACCCAAACAAATTAACAAGAAAAACCAAACAACTGACAGATGACACTAGGCTCCTTCCACACTAGCAACACCTGTCTTCATCCTGTTAGTGTTTAGTTGAGTTTGGTTAATATTTCAAAAACTAAATGATCCTTTTAAAATTTTAATTACCTCTGAAAATTCTAAAAGCATTAGATCATTTAATTATCAATCCTCAGCTCTTATTCACTATCATTCATTATGTCTCTAGAACATTTTTAAAGATTTGTTTTTGGGGTAGAGACAAGATGGCTAACTGAAGCCAGCTTTCCAAAGAGGCTCCCATCTAGAAGGAGACTTAAAGGACAGAAATTTAGCAAGTAACCTGGTAGATTAGAGCTGCACCAAGAGAGAAGGTTGAAGAACACACATCAACCCCACTGAGGTGAGCTGTGACCCCAAGGATACAAAAAAAAGGTACAAAATCCATCACCAAGCGGACAGGAGTCCCCTCCCCCATGAGAATGGCTTGGAGTGCCCCACAAATAAATGAGCAGAGTTCAAAGGTCCTCCCACTACCCTCCACCGGAGAGACCCTCTAAAACCTGGACTTACCTCCCCTACTATGGTGCCACAGCATTCTCCTGCCAGACATAAAACTGTATATATTCTCCACCAGCAACTCTGGGCTCTTAGCACTTCCCTCCACTCTCACTCTGAGGTCTGGAAGCCTGTCCTCAGGAGTCCAGATTCTTGGGTGATTTCTCGAGGGGTGTGGACAGGGCCTAAAGTGCAGCTGGTCAATGCTGACTCTGAGAGGACGGTGGGTTGAGAGGGAACCACACCGGAGTGGTGGTGCCCCAAGGCGCAGAGCAGCAGCCGTCTTTTGGCAACAATAGCGCTCACTCCCTGGTATTCTGAAGCCACACCCCCATCTCTCTGGAAAACCAGAGGAGGCCAGGAATCTACTCAAGTGGCAACCACCATGGAACAGATCTGGGATGGAAACGCAGGCCCTGAGAATAAAGGGTTTGCCTGAGGCAGTACTGGCCTGGGTGGAGCTCAGGGACTAGAAATACATGCGCAGAGCCGAGAAGTTCCCAGGGCATGGCTGACCCAGAGGACCAGGAACACTTTACTGAGCCTAAGACACACCCGACCCTCAGGGGATCATCAGCCTATAGACAAAGGAAGACAGGAGACTAGAACTGATGGGTAACCGAATACAAACCTGCAGGAGCAAAGACAGGGCCTGAGGCGTAGGCTCTGGGAACTCAAAACAGCTTCTCTTCTGCAGGGGAATTTAGCAGGGACAGAAACAAATTCACTCAAAGTTGTTCTGTTCTGTTCTGTCAGTAACAGCAATCAGGGGTGAGGCTAGAACTGAGTAAACACCCCCCAGGCCCCAACAAGCACCCAAGGTTGTCAGTCCTCACCTCCCCCTGCTAGATAGAGGCAGAGCGCAGTGGTCTGGCTGAGCAGAAATTGATTTCCTTGTGATTCAGGAAGCTACAACCCCCTGGAGTATCTGCTCACTACAGGCAACCAAGTCACAGCCCTGCCAGGCTATCAGTGACTGGGTGTGACAGAGGTGCAAGGTGGAGAAGGAGGCATCAACCTTCCCAGACTGATCTATTTGCTGGGTGGGTCCTCTTGACTCCACGAAGCACCAGAGCAAGCCATATCAGACCCCTGCCACCCAGTTGCCAGAGAACTTTTAAACTCTCCCACCTGAGACAGGTGCTGACTGAGACAATTGATTTGGACCTTTTGAACTGAGCCAACTGCCTGAGGACTATTCAGGTGGTGCCTTGGGTTTGTGGTTGTAAGAAGGTTTGATTTTCCTTTTCCAATTGTGGCCTGTGGGAGACGGGGTGACTTAATTGCTGGTATTTCTCCACAGCTGAGACTTCAACCCAGAGTAACTGTCTCACTAGGGTCGAACAGCGACCAGCTGAAAACAAGACAGAACCACTTAGCCCCACCACATGAAACAGGTCCCCAGTTTCTCAGGGTCCTCTGTACGGGTCCTCGACAAAGCTCCAGGGGAAAAATCAAACAGTGTAAAACAATCATGGGGTGGAATCAGCAGAAAATCTCTAGTAACATGAATAAACAGAATAGATCAACCCCCCACAAGAAAAGATATGGCAGGTGTAACTGCAGATCCCATTCATAAACAGCTGGCCTAGATGTCAGAAATCAAATTCAAAATTTGGATTGCAAACAAGATTAATAGAATGGAGGAAAATTTGGAATTAGAAATTTGAGGAGCAATTCAAAAGTTGGAATTAGAAATTCAAAAGTTGTCTCAAGAATTTAACGAATTTAAAGACAAAATCACCAAAGATTTTGACACATTGAAGAAAGAATTTGCAGCCCTCAAAGATCTGAAAAATACAATAGAATCCCTCAGTAACAGAGTAGAGCAAGCAGAAGAAAGGATTTCTGACATTGAAGACAAAGCCTTTGAACGCTCCCAAACTCTCAAAGAGGAAGACAAACGGAGAGCAAAAATGGATCATTCTCTCAGAGAGCTCTGGGATAATTTGAAAAAGGCTAATATCTGCCTCATTGGAATCCCTGAAATCCCACTGCAAGCCTTCATCAAGAGAACAGAAAGAGAGGAAGTTAACAACTTAATGGGACATCTCAAGCAACTGGAAAAAGAAGAACATTCCAACCCCAAACCCAGTAGAAGAAAAGAAATAACCAAAATTAGAGCAGAATTAAATGAAATTGAAAACAAAAGAATTATACAACAGATCAATAAATCAAAAAGTTGTTTTTTTAAAAAGGTCAATAAAATAGATAAATCTTTGGCTAACCTAACCAGGAAAAAAAGAGTAAAATCTCTAATCTCATCAATCAGAAACAACAAAGAAGAAATAACAACAGACTCCTCAGAAATTAAAAAAATCCTTAATGAATATTACAAGAAAATTTATTCTCAGAAATATGAAAACCTGAAGGAAATTGACCAATACTTGGAAGCACGTCAGCTTCCAAGACTTAGCCAGGATCAAGTGGAAATGTTGAATAGGCCCATATTAAGTTCTGAAATAGCATGAACCATACAAAATCTCCCTAAAAAGAAAAGCCCAGGACCAGATGGCTTTACATCAGAATTCTACCAAACCTTTAAAGAAGAACTAGTACCTATATTACTCAACCTGTTCCAAAATATAGAAAAAGAAGGAAGACTACCCAACACATTCTATGAAGCAGACATCACCCTGATCCCCAAACCAGGAAAAGACCCAACAAGGAAAGAAAATTACAGACCAATATCACTAATGAATATATGCAAAAATGAAATTCAACAAGATCCTAACAAACAGAATCCAGAAACACATCAAACAAATCATACATCACAACCAGGTAGGTTTTATCAAGGCTGGTCCAATATATGTAAATCTATAACTATAATTCAGCACATGAACAAATTAAAAACCAAAGACCATATGATTCTCTCAATTGATGCAGAAAAAGCTTATGATAATATCCAGAATCCCTTCATGATCAGAACACTTAAGAAAATCGGTATAGAAAATTTCTTAAACTGATACAGGCCATCTATAGCAAACCCACAGTCAGTATCGTATTGAATGGAGTGAAATTGAAATCATTTCCACTCATATCAGGAACCAGACAAGGCTGCCCATTGTCTCCACTGCTCTTTAACATTATAATGGAAGTTTTAGCCACCACAATAAGGGAAGAAAAGGCGATCAAGGGTATCCATATAGGGTCAGAAGAGATCAAACTTTCACTCTTCACAGATGATATGATTGTATATCTGGAAAACACCAGGGATTCTACTACAAAACTCTTAGAAGTGATCAAGGAATACAGCAGCATTTTGGGTTACCAAATCAAACTTCATAAATCTGTAGCCTTTATATATACCAACAATAGTCAAGCTGAAAAAACAGTAAGGACTCTATTTCATTCACAGTAGTGTCAAAGAAGATGAAATATTTGGGAGTTTATCTGACAAAGGACGTGAAAGATCTCTATAAAGAGAACTATGAAACTCTAAGAAAAGAAATAGCTGAAAATGTTAACAAATGGAAAAACATACCATGCTCATGGCTGGGAAGAATCAACATTGTTAAAATGTCCATACTACCCAAAGCAATATACAATTTGTATGCAATCGCTATTAAAGTTCCACTCTCATACTTTAAAGATCTTGAAAAAATAATACTTCATTTTATATGCAATCAGAAAAAAACTCGAATAGCCAAGACATTACTCAGAAATAAAAACAAAGCAGGAGGAATCACGGTATCAGACCTCAGACTATACTATAAATCGACAGTGAACAAAACAGCATGGTACTGGTACAAAAACAGAGAATTAGATGTCTGGAACAGAATAGAGAACCAAGAGGTGAAACTAGCTACTTGCCGTTATTTGATCTTTGATGAGCCAATTAAAAACATTCAGTGGGGAAAAAAGATTCCCTATTTAACAAATGGTGTTGGGTGAACTGGCTGGCAACCTGTAGAAGACTGAAAGTGGACCCACACCTTTCGCCATTAACTAAGATAGACTCTCACTGATTTAAAGATTTAAACTTAAGACAGGAAACTATAAAAATGCTAGAAAAGAGTGCAGGGAAAACCCTTGAAGAAATCTGTCTGGCCAAGTATTTTATGAGGAGGATCCCCCAGGCAATTGAAGCAGCTTCAAAAATACACTACTGGGACCTGATCAAACTAAAAAGCTTCTGCACAGCCAAGAACACAGTAAGTAAAGCAAGCAGACAGCCCTCAGCATGGGAAAAGATATTTGCAGGTTATGTCTCTGACAAAGGTTTAATAACCAGAATCTACAGAGAACTCAAAGGTATAAGCAAGAAAAGAACAAGTGATCCCATAACAGGCTGGGCAAGGAACTTGAAGAGAAACTTCTCTAAAGAAGATAGGTGCACGGCCTACAGACATATGAAAAAATGCTCATCATCTTTAATCATCAGAGAAATGCAAATCAAAACTACTTTGAGATATCATCTAACTCCAGTAAGATTAGCCCATATCACAAAATCCCAAGACCAGAGATGTTGGCGTGGATGTGGAGAAAAGGGAACACTTCTGCACTGCTGGTGGGAATGCAAATTAATACATTCCTTTTGGAAAGATGTTTGGAGAACACTTAGAGATCTAAAATAGATCTGCCATTCAATCCTATAATTCCTCTACTAGGTATATACCCAGAAGACCAAAACTCACATTATAACGAAGATATTTGTACCAGAATGCTTATTGCAGCCCAATTCATAATTGCTAAGTCATGGAAAAAGCCCAAGTGCCCATCGATCCACGAATGGATTAATCAATTGTGGTATGTGTACACCATGGAATATTATGCAGCCTTAAAGAAAGATGGAGACTTTACCTCTTTCATGTTTACATGGATGGAGCTGGAACATATTCTTCTTAGTAAAGTATCTCAAGAATGGAAGAAAAAGTATACAATGCACTCAGCCCTACTGTGAAACTAATTTATGGCTTTCACATGAAAGCTATAACCCAGTTATAACCTAAGAATAGGGGGAAGGGGGAAAGGGAGGGAAGGTACGGGGGGAGTTGGGCTGAGGGAGGGTGATTGGTGGGATTACACCTGCGGTGCATCTTACAAGGGTATATGTGAAACTTAGTAAATGTAGAATGTAAATGTCTTAACACAACAACTAAGAAAATGCCAGGAAGGCTATGTTAACCAATGTGATGAAAATGTGTCAAACGGTCTATAAAACCAGTGTATGGTGCCCCATGATCACATTAATGTATACAGCTATGATTTAATAATAATAAAAAAAGAAAAACCAAACAACTCCATCAAAAAGTGGGCAAAAGACATGAAAAGATTTTTCTCAAAAGAAGATAGACAAATGCCCAAGAAACATATGAAAAAATTCTCAACATCACTAATTATCAAGGAAGTACAAATTAAAACCACAATGAGATATTACCTTACCCCAGTTAGAAACACCAACATTAAAAATGACGGGGAGTCATAAACCAATATATCCTGATGCAGATACAGTGAAAAGGGAATACAACTGCTATGAAAACCATGTGGAAATTCTTCAGATTACTAAAAGTAGATCTACCATTTAGTCCGCAAACCTCCTACTTGGTATGTACCTAAGGGAAAAATAAGTCATTTTATAAAAAAATACCCTCACCTGGATGTTTATTGCAACACAATTAACAATTGCAAAAATGTGGAACAAACCTAAGTGCCCACCAGCTGATGAGCAGAAAAATGTGGTGTATGTATAGATGTATATACATGTATATACTTTGGCATACTACTCTGCCATAAAAAGGAATGGAGTAGTGTCTTCTTTTTTTTTTTTTTTTTTATTGTTGGGGATTCATTGAGGGTACAATAAGCCAGGTTACACTGATTGCAATTGTTAGGTAAAGTCCCTCTTGCAATCATGTCTTGCCCCCATAAAGTGTGACACACACCAAGGCCCCACCCACCTCCCTCCTTCCCTCTTTCTGTTTCCCCCCCATAATCATAGTTGTCATTAATTGTCCTCATATCAAAATTGAGTACATAGGATTCATGCTTCTCCATTCTTGTGATGCTTTACTAAGAATAATGTCTTCCACTTCCATCCAGGTGAATACGAAGGATGTAATGTCTCCATTTTTTTAATGGCTGAATAGTATTCCATGGTATACATATACCACAGCTTGTTAATCCATTGGTGGGCTGGGTTGGTGGGCATTTAGGCTGTTTCCACATTTTGGCGATTGTAAATTGAGCTGCAATAAACAGTCTAGTACAAGTGTCCTTATGATAAAAGGATTTTTTTCCTTCTGGGTAGATGCCCAGTAATGGGATTGCAGGATCAAATGGGAGGTCTAGCTTGACTGCTTTGAGGTTTCTCCATACTTCCTTCCAGAAAGGTTGTACTAGTTTGCAGTCCCACCAGCAGTGTAAAAGTGTTCCCTTCTCTCCACATCCACGCCAGCATCTGCAGTTTTGAGATTTTGTGATGTGGGCCATTCTCACTGGGGTTAGATGATATCTCAGGGTTGTTTTGATTTGCATTTCTCTAATATATAGAGATGATGAACATTTTTTCATGTGTTTTTAGCCATTCGTCTGTCATCTTTAGAGAAAGTTCTGTTCATGTCTCTTGCCCATTGATATATGGGATTGTTGGCTTTTTTCATGTGGATTAATTTGAGTTCTCTATAGATCCTAGTTATCAAGCTTTTGTCTGATTGAAAATATGCAAATATCCTTTCCCATTGTGTAGGTTGTCTCTTTGCTTTGGTTATTGTCTCCTTAGCTGTACAGAAGCTTTTCAGTTTAATGAAGTCCCATTTGTTTATCTTTGCTGTTGTTGCAATTGCCCTGGCAGTCTTCTTCATGAAGCCTTTCCCCAGGCCAATATCTTCCAGTGTTTTTCCTATGCTTTCTTTGAGGATTTTTATTGTTTCATGCCTTAAATTTAAGTCTTTATCCATCTTGAATCAATTTTTGTGAGTGGGGAAAGGTGTGGGTCCAGTTTCAGTCTTTTACATGTAGATGTCCAGTTCTCCTAACACCATTTATTGAATAGGGAGTCTTTCCCCCAAGGTATGCTCTTGTTTGGTTTATCAAAGATTAGGTGGTTGTAAGATGTTAGTTTCATTTCTTGGTTTTCAATTCGATTCCAAGTGTCTATGTCTCTGTTTTTGTGCCAGTACCATGCTGTCTTGAGCACTATGGCTTTGTAGTACAGACTAAAATCTGGTATGCTGATGCCCCCAGCTTTATTTTTGTTACAGAGAACTGCCTTAGCTATACGGGGTTTTTTCTGGTTCCATACAAAACGCAGAATCATTTTCTCCAAATCTTGAAAGTACGATGTTGGTATTTTGATAGGAATGGCATTGAATAGGTAGATTGCTTTGGGAAGTATAGACATTTTAACAATGTTGATTCTTCCCATCCATGAGCATGGTATGTTCTTCCCTTTGTTAATATCCTCTGTTATTTCCTTTCTGAGGATTTCATAGTTTTCTTTATAGAGGTCCTTCACCTCCTTTATTAGGTATATTCCTAGGTATTTCATTTTCTTTGAAACTACAGTGAAGGGAGTTGTGTCCTTAATTAGCTTCTCATCTTGACTGTTATTGGTGTACACAAAGGCTACTGACTTGTGGACATTGATTTTATATCCTGAAACATTACTGTATTTTTTGATGACTTCTAGGAGTCTTGTGGTTGAGTCTTTGGGGTTCTCTAAGTATAAGATCATGTCGTCAGCAAAGAGGGAGAGTTTGACCTCCTCTGCTCCCATTTGGATTCCCTTTATTTCCTTGTCTTGCCTAATTGTATTGGCTAGAACTTCCAGCACTATGTTGAATAGTAAAGGTGACAGAGGACAACCTTGTCTGGTTCCAGTTCTAAGAGGAAAAGCTTTCAGTTTTACTCTATACAGTAAAATATTGGCTGTGGGTTTGTCATAGATAGCTTCAATCAGTTTTAGAAATGTGCCACCTATGCCTGTACTCTTCAGTGTTCTAATTAGAAAAGGATGCTGGATTTTATCAAATGCTTTTTCTGCATCTATTGAGAGGATCATGTGATCTTTATTTTTGCCTCTGTTAATATGGTGGATCACGTTTATAGACTTGCATATGTTAAACCAGCCTTGCATCCCTGGGATGATGGAGTAGTGTCTTCTTATAGCAACTTGGATGGAACTGGAGATGATCATCCTAAGTGAAGAATCTCAGGAATGAAAAAAACAAATACCACATGTTCTCACTTATGGATATATATGGTTATAAAGTGGTGTAATAGATATTGAAAATTAAGGAGTATGGGAAAGTGATGGAAGAGGGTTGGAGGAAGGGATAAGAATCTACCTGTTAGGCACAGTGTACACTATTCTGATGATGGGTACACTGACAGCCCTGACTTCAACATGGTAAAACTTTTTTCAAAGTGCAATTCTGCCCTTTTCCTTTCCATAACTTGTCCCACTCAGCTACAAAAGAAAATCATTTACAAACTATTGCCTGTTTTTTGAGCCCTTTCAATTCCTCTAAAAATCTTTTATGGATCAAAATTGCCTACATTTCCCCGCTCTCCTTCTGCATAATTTTCAACCATCAGGCCTTCCTTTGAGTCTCATATCTGTGGAACCCTCTGTATATGTACATGTTAATAAATTGGTAAGACTTTAAAATAAAAAGAGTAAAAGTTTGCCTTGCTAAAATCAACTGATGAAAAGAATATCAGCTAATTTGCCCTAAGTGTAGACCCCTTCTCATTGAACATTGATAAACATTTGTTTAGATCTAGTTTTATTAAAACAAACAAAAACCTAACTTTTGCCAATCCTAGGAAACACTGGTAGAAAGCGATAATTGGAAATAATTGGGTTTGTTTAATGTCTATAAAGAGTTTATTTAAATCACGCAGATGTCAAGGATGTGTAAGACCTGCTCTGGCCAGAATCCAATGAGATGCATGTAAGTATCTTTCATAATAGGTTGTGTCTCCATTCCATCTAGGAGAACACATACTGAGAGTTGTTTTCCAGTAATGTCGATTCGTTGCCATAAGTCATCACCACTCTCTTGTTTGGTCTCCCTGTGGCCAACAACACATAATTCTAGGACTGGAAGCTGGGACTAAAGCAACTGCCAAATACTTGTAAGAAACCTGGTCCCACAAAGGAAGTCCATAAGTATTTGTAAAGTTCCAAATACTTGTGACAAACCTGGTTCTGAGATTTAAGAAACTGAATTAACTGGCTGCTACTTGGACCACGTGAACTGTCTAATTAACTAATGCCTACTTTGTCCTGTCTGGTGAATTTTTTATTTATCTATTAGTAAGCTACATTCATTCAATTTATTTTTTAAAAAAATAATAAAATTATGGATTGAATGAAGGAGAAAAGTGGATAGGTGGGAAAGATGGTAAGGAAAAAAGGAAAAAAACATGCAAATTAAACTTTTTGTTGACCCCTCATTTGTTCTCCTATGACATTCCATGTCTGCCTCAAATGTGAATAATTATGTCTTCTCAAACTATACGTATAATTCTATTTTTTTGTTTGTTTGTTTTTATTGTTTGGAATTCATTGAGGGTACAAAGAATTAGGTTACACTGATTGCATTTATGGATAAAGTCCCTCTTACAATTGTGTCCTGCCCCCAAGAGGTGTGCCATACACCATTATGCCCCATCCCCCTCCCTCTTTCCCTCTCCCCCCTTGCTCATTCCCCTACCCTCCCCCCTTGCATTAGCTCATCCACTCCTTTCATATTAGATTGAGTACATTGGATTATTGCTTCTCCATTCTTGTGATGCTTTACCAAGAAGAATATGTTCCACCTCCATCCAGGTTAATACAAAAGATGTAAAGTCTATGCATTTTTAGTGGGTGAATAGTATTCCACAGTATATATACATATATATATACACACCACAGCTTGTTAATCCATTCCTGGGTTGGTGGGCATTTAGGCTGTTCCCACATTTTTGCAATTGTAAATTGAACTTCAATAAACCATCTAGTGCAAATGTCCTTATGGTAAGAGGATTTTTTTCTTCTGGGTAGATGCCTAGTAATGGGATTGCAGGATCAAATGGGAAGTCTAATTTGAGTTCTTTGAAGAGTTTCCACACTTTCTTCAAAAAGGGTTGGGTTAGTTTGCAGTCCCACCAGCAGTGTAAAAGTGTTCCTTTCTCTCCACATCCACGCCAGAAACTGCAGTTTTGAGACTTTGTGATGTGGACCATTCTCGCTGGGGTTAGGTGATATCTCAGGGTAGTTTTGATTTGCATTTCTCTGATTAGTGACACCTATATCTCCACTACTATTCAACATAGTGCTGGAAGTTCTAACCAATACAATCAGGCAAGAGAAGGGGAAAAAATGCATCCAAATGGGAGCAGAGGAAGTCAAACTCTTGCTCTTTGCCAACGATGTGATCTTATACTTAGAGAATCCCAAAGACTCAACCACAAGACTCCTAAAAGTGATCAAAAAATACAGCAATGTCTCAGGATATAAAATCAATGTTCATAACTCAACAGCCTTTGTATGTACCAATAACAGCCAAGATGAGAAGCTAATCAAGGACACAATTCCCTTCCCAGTAGCTTCAAAAAAAAAAAAAAATGAAATACCTAGGACAAAAGAGGTGAAGGAACTTTACAAAGAAAATTACAAAACCCTAAGAAAAGAGATGTTAACAAATGGAAGAACATATCATGCTCATGGCTGGGAAGAATCAACATTGGGAAAATGTCTATACTACCCAAAGCAATCTACGGATTCAATGCAATCCCCATTTTGTTTAAAAATATTGATATTTATCAAAATGCTGGCTGGGAACTTGTAAGTTGTAGTAGCAATTATAGGCAGTTTTCATTTTTTGCTTATTCTGTGCTCTTTATATTTCCCATTTCTCTTTATGTATACATACACACGTCTTCACACATGTATATATATGGGTGCTACTTTTGTAAGGATACTTTTATGCCATGGGATGATGCTTCCAGGACCTTCTCCTTGGGTCTCCTTCAGAGTCTGCTCATGGATATCATATTTCATATGTGGGTCAAACTTGGCAGCCCTTGATATTTGGAAAAGCAACGGGAAAACCAGCAGCTCATGGAATTCTCACTCAGTTTGAGTAGGAGATATGTCTTAGATTTAGTGAGAGAAGAAAAGAAGCTAGAGACAAGTGACATTCAAGAATCACTTCCCCTACATTGTGCCCATTAAGTCTATGGCACATCGTTTAAGTTAGGACACAACTAAAAGAGGGACTCTATCTAACAAATTCAAATATTGTGACCTGGTTGTTTGTACACTCATATTAACCTGAAAAAAAAATCACTTCCAAGCCAGGAATGGTAGCTCACACCTATAATCTTAGCACTTTGGGAGGCTGAGGCTGGTGAATTGCTTGAGCTCAGGAGTGGCAAGACCCCATCTCTACTAAAAAATAGAAAAATTAACCAGGCGTTGTGGTGGGTGCCTATAGTCCCAGCTCTTTTCCTTCTCTTGCCTGAGAGGCTAAGGCAAGAGCATCACTTGAGCCCAGGAGTTTGAGGTTGCTGTGAGCCATGATGCCATGGCACTCCAGCCTGGGTGACAGAGGGAGAGTCTGTCAAAAAAAAAAAAAATTACTTGATAGCACTGTACATTTACTTCAAGAATTTTAGTTTATTATGTGCAACGTTTAAAACAGTGGTTGGGAGTTCAGTAATAGACTCAGAAAGTCTTGGATTCAAATCCCAACTCAATCACTTTCTCCCCTAGGTATGGCTTATAATCTCTATAAACTTTGATTTTCTCATCTCTACAATGAACAACAATCATACCACATCAAAGGAATTGAGAACTAACCTATGTAAAGCAGTACCCAGCCCATAGCATGCATAGTAAGCTCTTAGGGAGTACCAGTGTGCTATTATTATTCTATTATTATAATAGGTATTATCATCCTTATTTCATTAGTAAGGTCATTAGACTTGAAGGAGTTAAATGACACTTACTAAAAGTCATACAGATATAAAGAGAAAATATGAAACTGGAACCTAGTCTTCTAATGTCATGCATGGTAACCTTTCTGCTAGGATTTCCTAATTAGGCTTAAAACTTTTATGATAGTATTAATACACTTTGATTGTGTTCAATAGAACCCCAAATGCAGTGAGCATCTCTGGTGCCAAAAACCCAAATGACATGTCTGCAGATCTTTTATTTCAATAACAGTTTCTGGACTAGACACAAAAGGAGGAACAACAGGCATATAAGTAAAGACACTGAGAAACCCACAGAGAGCTTCATTCAGCTGGCCTCCTCCCTCCCCTCAGGTATTGTTCAGGACCAAGATATGTCCAATTTCACTTCCTGCCTCTGAGTCATCATTACAAATCAGAATCATAACCATGACTGTGTTCTCAGGAAAGAAAATTCTCTGAGCTTCACTTTCAAATTGGTTCCATCTCATAACAAATACTTTCCAAACTAGTCAAAAGAGGTTATAGAAGAGTGAATGTCCCCAAAGAGCTTCATTTATTTTATAGATTTATGAAATAGGTCTTCTTGCCAAGGTCTCATGTGCATTTCTTTTTTCACTAAAGGTGACACAGAGTTTCTCCCAAATAAAATTGACTCTTCCAGATGCTTGAATCAAAAGTCATGAGTCATCCTGGCTGCTCCCTATCACTGAAGACACAGGTCTAGAAGTCCATGCAACTTGTTAACACATAATCTGGAACAGCACTTACGCACCTTCCCTCACCATATCTGCCCAGGGCAGCTGAGGTGCTGGTCTTTACCATTCCCACAGCAGCTTCAGGCTGGTCAGGTTTAGAGACATCTTTTCCAACCAACAATTTTAACAACTAACCTGTGAATTTTGTGAGGTTTGTCATCAAACCAACTCTCTCATCATGGCTGAGCTCTGCACTAGACAACCAGAACATCCAAATACACAAGCACCTCCATGGTTTTGAACTTCACTGTCCAGGAGGGGGGGAGAGATGCTACTTTTAAGCTGACTTGTTTTACTGAACAGAGATCTAAGCCAAGTACTGAGGGAGCAGAGACAGAAAAACCTGCTCTGTCGGAGAGTATTGCCAGAGGCTCTCCTGAGGAAGTCGTCTTTGGGTTGGATGGTTTAGGAAGAGCTGAGCAAAGAAGTATAGAACATTTTTGACAGATGAAACCATGTGTAGAGGGAACAGAGGAGTGAAAGAGCATGGATGGGGTGCAAATATGGGATGTCTTTGGAGGAGAACAGCCATCCAAAATGGGAGAATATGGTGGGAAGGTGATGAGAGATGAGGCTAGTGAGACTGACTTGTACACTTGCTGAGGAGTCTGGATGTTATCCTAATGCTTTCTTAAAATGTGGTCCTTTTAATAATAACAATTGATAAATTACTTATCAGTTATTGATAACATATGTCTGTGGGCCTGCCCATCCTCCACAGTGATCACAATAAGGACACTTTCACTGGGTCTCTCCCCCTTCACCACTAGAACAGCATTCTGTACAGACTGTGCATGTGTGCCACATGCCACCTTCAAGCTCCTCTCCTGCAAGGCTGCAGCTCTCCACCATCACTAATCCTGCCCATGGTCACTACCCTCTGCAGAGGCCAATAACCCCACCACCATCCACATCATCATCATACAGCTTCTTTGTTCCATGACAGAGCCACCAGCACAGGACAAAGCAAGATGTGTTCTTGGTCTCCCAAATTGGAATTTGGGACACCAATATCTTCCTACACGCTAAATCCAATGTTCATTTCTCAATCTTGATCTCTGAATCACTCACTCTCCTATCCTCTCTGAAATTTTCTACTGTCTTGATTTCTGGGCACTGCTGCTCCCTCTAGCTGTGGTCCGGCATATCTGGTTGCCCTTTTGGGTCCTCCACATCCACTCATGTGGTCTTGCTTTTCACCTGCTGGATGTCCTGCCTAGACAATTCCTGAGCACCACCCTCAGAGTGGAATAATGACCCAGCACACAGCTATACCTGAGCTCCTCCTGCCCTAAGGAGCCAAACTGCACCTGTACCTCTCATCACTTCATATGTGTGTGTGTACAGCATTTCCATATCTTTCTATTTAGCTGATGTTCTCTCATCACAAAAATCCAATTCGTCTTTGAGTCCTATCAAATTGAACACCTTACTATCTATCGCCTCTTCTCCCTCCCCAGGTCTAGCCTGCCCCAGTACCTATCAATCCGCTCACATAACTCTAACAGACTCCCAGGCTTTCTCCCTCTCCCATGTTAATGTCTTCTCTCAACTAGTATTAACACTGTGACTAAGTGAAGTTTTAAAGTACAAATATGATCATGTCAGTTCTCTATTTGAAATCTCACCTTCAAATGGGACACACAAAGTCATATTTGTCGGTCCCCATTGATCTGGTCCTCGCTTCCATGATAAACAACTTCCTCATGTCCTTACTGGGCTAAGGTCTTTTAGGTCTTCATGCTGATGACTTTCCAATACCTAGAGCAACTTCCTACTCATGCCTTCCCCATACCCAGAGCGACTCACCATGCTCACTCCCTTCCTCAACATCATCCTTCTTTTCCTACCACACAAAATCAGTTCAGAGACATCCCTTGAGATCCCTGCCCTACCCCCACCCCCACCTCCACTACTGTCCTATGTACTTGAATAACAATCTGGCTACATTCCACCTGGACACACAGGCTAAGAAATGGGTGATTACTACCTGATTCTACCCTGATGGCCTGCCATCAGAAACCCACAAAGTCTCTGTATTCCCACCAATATATTTGAGGTATTTGAGTGAATAAGTTAATGCCTATTTCCACAGAAACTTGGTAATCCAGTTCTCTCATAGTAGTTTTCAGCTGTATATGGGTTAAGTATATTCTGTAGGCTGGCTGTGAATCTTAACTACCATTTATAACTTTGTTTCTATGGGAAAATGCATTGGCAGTTCCAAAAGAAAGACTTAAAAACAGAGTTTGGAACAAAACCTATTTGTAAATTGAGGACTGACTATACTTATCTCTTTGCATTGCTGATGATATTGGTCTATCATCTTTTCCTTCTTGGTTATTGATGTATTTGAATAGAATAGAATAACATAAATATACATCTAAAACTAAGTATTCTTTAATTAACCTTGTGGGTGTTTAATAATACTCCTGGGCTGAACATACTGGCATGGACTGGAGACACCCTTCCCAAATAGTGGCTTCGACATTTCTTTTGTGTTCTGGCCCTGTATTCATGTGATCTTACTTAGGAAAGCCTGACATTTGGAAATCCAAACTTAGAAACCAGATACAGTCAGGGGTTATGACTTGAGTTACAAAATAATTTTTCACTTTAGAAATTGAATAGTGACTCACTATGTTCATTAAAGAGCAATGAAATATTATCATGTAACTCTGAAAAGAATTTAAAAACAGAATTAAGCCCAGATATATTTGTAGTCATGAGCATTTCTTTTTGAAACACCATAATTTACCCCCACACATACCCCAATTGGGATTTATTCTTATAGCATTGCAACTTTCCTTCTACCAAGAAGCACAACAAAAGACCATTTGAGTAGGAAGCAGATGTGTATCTTCTAGAGCTTAACACCCTTGGCTCAAATCTGACGGTGAAAATTTATAGCCCTTAAAATATACTATACTACAGTGGCTGTGACTGAGAGGCCTCCTCCTCAGCTAAGGGAGTAGGATTGCTAAAATGTTAGTGGCCAAAGAGGGCTGGTACTGGGAGAAAGGAGACCGATTCTTTACCAGGAGGAAATGAGCCCAAAGATTATCAGTGGATGATATAATCAAAATCTCATATTCCAGTATTCAAGTTTTATTACACTACTGAGGAAAACAGCTCATTTATATTGGATTTCCTGTCCTTTTTCTCTTAATAAGAAGAATCACGTATCTATGAGTCATCACGATTATTATAGATTTGACAGGACATTTTATTGTGATAATGCATATGACTTTTTTTAAAAGGGATTATAAACTACAATAATGGCATGCCTCCTAATTTACTGACAGAATAGTAAAAATTTATTTTTCTCATTTTTGAAGTTTCATGAAATAGCATTGACTATTTCCAGTAGGCACATATCTCTGTTTAATAATAACATTCAAAAATTAATAAATAGAGAAAAGGCACTATGGGAATACACAGTAATAAAGACAAATGGAATCCATATTTCAAAAGTTGGCAAGAGCTAACAGATATGCTCTCATTTTTTTTACTTATGTAATAAAATGTTCCGTATTCTGAGACATTTCTTTCCTTGTTAGTTCTCCTGTCTTGAGTAGAAGCTATAAACGCTTCAACAAACAGAAAGTAGATTGAATGCTCAGTGTTACTGAAGTCTTTTTATGAAGTGCTACTTAATGCTGAAATGGTACAATATTATTTCAATGGGAAGGTTCAATTTGGAATATTATAATCATCTATTAGTCCTTATTGAGTATCCAGTATTTGGGAGCCATAACTCGGGTAAAATATGGGGAGTAGAATAAACCATACAAGGATAGAACTTTTTTCCAAAGCATATACTTACCAAAGTATAAATTGGACATTTTCAAAGATGTATCATTAAATCAAAATTAAAAACTGACTTGGACTTTGGGGTTGTATGAAAATTTCCCTCCCTCAATTTCTTGCAAACAAATCTATAATTTTTCTCCAACCGAACATTATTATGGAGTGAAAAAATTAAGTCCAACTTCTGAGTAAGAACAGAACTTGGAAAGTGTCTCATGTGATCTTCTGAACAGCAGGGGTAGAAACACAGACATTCATAGTGCACTCTGGTCTACACCTACAGAAGGCCTAAAGTATTTGTTATCAGTAGAACCTCTGCTTAGATTAGTTTTTCCATAGGTGGAATGGTATAGCAGGATCAACCACTTTCCCCACCTGGTTTGGTTTGATATGAATTTATATGTTTCTGTCTGGGGAGCTAGCCAGTGCTGACTACATGGAGTGAGGCTAAAGAAACTTACCTGGAGGCTCGGCGCCTGTAGCTCAAGCAGCTAAGGCTCTAACCACATACACCAGAGCTGGCGGGTTCGAATCCAGCCCAGACCTGCCAAACAACAATGACAACTACAACCAAAAAATAGCATCTTTCACGGGTATATGTGAATCCTAGTAAATGTGGAATGCAAAGGTCTTAGCAAAATGACTAGGAAAATGCTATGAAAGCTATGTTAACTAGTGTGATGAAAATGTGTCAAACGTTCTATGAACCAAGTGTATGGTGCCCCATGATCATATCAATGTACAGAGCTATGATTTAATAAAAAGAAAAAAAAGAAAAGAAATAAATAAATAAAAATAGCTGAGCATCGTGGAGGGCACCTGTAATCCCAGTATTCAAGTTTTATTACACTACCTTTGGAGGCTGAGGCAAGAGAATTTGCTTAAGCCCAGGAGTTGGAGGTTGCTGTGAGCTGTGATGCCACAGCACTCTACCAGGGGTGACAGCTTGAGGCTCTGACTCAAAAAAAAGAAAAGAAAAAAGAAATTTACATGGAGATTGTTTCCCTCAATTCTATAGTCCAACTTACTGCTAACCAGCCACAGAGAGGACATATGTGAAAAAGGAAACATAATACCAAGTGAAGTAAAAAGAAGTCACTACCCAAGAGAACACAGAGAGATAGTCAATGGATGTGGCCCAAGCAAAACAAAATTACTCCACAAATTCACTGAGTACGATGAAATCCAGATCAGGTCACAAAGATTGTTCCTGGTTAAGTCCCAATTCTTGCATTAGAAGGTCTACCCTCAAAGTGAAAGATGTTATCAGCAAATGAGCAGATAAAAATGATCAGCTCCGTTTGGGTTCAGTGCACACTCTACGGCCAAAGCTGACCAATTGCCTAAGTGAGATGTACTGCCTTTCTTAAAGTTGCTAATATCCATCATGAAACAATAATTTGGATTTCACAAGGTTGAATGAACTTCATATAATAAAACTTCCTTGATAAACTGAAGTACCACCATGGGTCAGTAGACACAATGGATAACTTCTTCCACATGTGAGTGATTATTCATAACTTTATACAGAAACTGGTCTGATACCTGGGTCCAAATTCATCATGGGCCCTTCCAAACTGGATCCCAAGGGATTTATATAGTTCAAACTCCTCTGGAATGATCCAAACTGTTCTGAATGCTCACCCAAATGTGCAATGGATGTGAGTGTCTCCTATAGGAAAACCCTTCAGCCTGTGTCTTATCCTAATGAGTGCAAGTAACCACAACCATAACATTTGAATTATTAATTCTCCCTAATAGGGTAGATACGTTGTCTCCAAAGCAAAGTTGTTTGGAGTTCTGGTAAAGCTCATGCCAAATTTAATTTGGAAGTTCATCTTGAAGAGAGACAATGCTGGCATTGTGTTACATTGATTTAAAACAAGTCTGTCCTAAGGATTTTTTTCATCCTTATCTACAGTAATAGAATATGAAAGAGAAAGAGAGAAGAAAATATCAAGTGCTGGAAAATATCTTTCTCAGAAACTATAGCAGACGGGTCACAACATTTTTAAACAATGATAGTAACATTCATTATATCAAAGCCATTTTATGTTTTATTTGGAACTCTGGCGCCTTTTTTTTCAAGTTCCCATAACATGACAGTAATTATAGCCATCAAGATGTTCCCTAGAAGATAGCAGTCCAGAGTCCAGATGCTGCTGCCCCATGTCCTGCTCACTGGAGCTCAGTGTGCACATTACATCATGGTGTAGTTTATTTTAAAAGTGCTTTAAGAATGTAATGATAGTAATTGTAGACAGGGAAAATTAATGGCAGCATTGCCGGTCTGCAAATTCCATTTATAAAACACTCCCGCTGCTCAAAAAGAGAGTGCTTTCTTGTTAACAGAGGCTTCAAAATACAATTTAGAGGATGTATTAAATAAACTCTGTGCTAAAGTCATTTTCAGCTGGGCCCTGTGTGTACATAGCTCCCTTTCACTTCACCACACGACTTTCCCAGAGAGGATACAAGATTTTGCAGCGGAGCAGAGGGTGCATGTTCCTGTGCACAAACTACCATGGCCTTGGGGCAAGGCAAGGTTAAGTGGTAGAGCTGGTCTGAAGCCAACAAACACACACATGGTGTGTAAAACGAAGAGAGAGCTGAGAAGGTCCGCACATGCCTACACTCTTAGGCCCAGCCACAGTCCTTTAACAGCAGACTACATCTGGGTTGTAGGGGTTTTAAAGGTTCCCTTTTTCATAGATGGTAGATTGTACATCCAAGCCCCAGAGCATGCCCTGCCATCTGAGCTTGTGGCACAGGACAGCAGCCCCTATTAAATGCTCTGCTTTCTTGCTCCTCAAATCTATCATCTTCCTCCCCATATCCCACCTCAGCAAAAATAAAATTACCTCCTCCAGAATTCTTTCTTTCAGCTGGGCTCACTGACTCATACCTATCATCCTGGCACTCCGGGAGGCCAACCCAGGTTCCTGACCAGCGTGGGCAAGAGTGAGACCCTATCTCTACTAAAATAGAGAAAACTAGCTGGGTGTTATGCAGGGCAACAGTAGTCCCAGCTACTTGAGAGACTGAAGCAAGAGGATTGCTTGAGTCCAAGAATTTGAGATTGCTGTAAGCTATGATGATGCCATGGTACTCTACTGAGGGCAACAGAATGAGATTCTGTCAAAAAAAAAAAAAAAAGGATGCTTTCTTTCAGACCTTGTTTGTAGTGGAATCAGCTGTTCAAATGATGACCAGTTTTGTCCTATGGAGTTACCAATGCAATTCCAGTTGTTTCTGAAGCTTCAGAGACCAGAAAGAGTAGACCAAAATTAATAAGGCTTCATTTCCTTCAAAATTCAACAACATGGGAGAAGATATTTTCAGGTTATGTCTCTGACAAAGGTTTAATAACCAGAATCCACAGAGAACTCAAACGTATTAGAAAGAAAAGAACAAGTTATCCCATTTCAGGCTTAAAGAGAAACTTCTCTGAAGAAGACAGGCGCACAGCCTACAGATACATGAAAAAATGCTCATCATCCTTAATCATCAGAGAAAAGCAAATCAAAACTACTTTGAGATATCATCTAACTCCAGTAAGATTAGCCCATATCACAAAATCCCATGACCAGAGATGTTGGCGTGGATGTGGAGAAAAGGGAACACTTCTACATTGCTGGTGGGAATGCAAACTAATATGGTCCTTTTGGAAAGATGTTTGGAGAACACGTAGAGATCCAAAAATAGACTGCCATTCGATCCTATAATTCCTCTATTAGGTATCTATCACATTATAACAAAAATATTTGTACCAGAATATTTATTGCAACCCAATTCATAATTGCTAAGTCGTGGAAAAAGCCCAAGTGCCCATCGATCCACAAATGGATTAATAAATTGTGGTACATGTACACTATGGAATATTATGCAGCATGGATGGAGCTGGAACATATTCTTCTTAGCAAAGTATATCAAGAATGGAATAAAAAGTATCCAATGTACTCAGTCCTACTATGAAACTAATTTATAGCTTTCATATGAAAGCTATAACCCAATTGTAGCACAAGAATATGGGGAAAGGGGCAAGGGAGGGGAGGGGCGGGGGAAGGATAGGTAGAGGGAGGGTAATCGGTGGGACCACACCTATGGTGCATCTTAGAAAGGTACAGGTGAAACTTACTAAATGCAGAATATAAATGTCTGAACACAATAACTAATAAAATCCCATGAAGGCTATGTTAACCAGTTTAATGAAATATTTCAAATTGTATATAAAACCAGCACATTGTACCCCATGATTGCATTAATGTACACAGCTATCTATGATTTAATAAAAATAAAAAGAAAGAAAAAGAATCAGTAGTTTTTTGAAAATAGTCTGTAAGAAGTCAAGGTTGAAGCAAGGAGAACAGTTAGAAAACTACTGCTGAGTGTTTTGTACCAAGGTAACGTGCCAGAGAATGGCTTCCTGGCTTACCAGGCACACACCAGAAGGGAGGCCTCTGCCCCTCCCCAGGCTGCACAGATGAGCAACTGGATGTGACTAGGTAGGGAGGAGTCTGCAATACACATCTCTTCTTTAAAGAAATATAGACTTCTCTCCCACTTGTAATAACCCTTGTTAGCAACAGTAATTTGGAAAATGGGGAAATCAAGGAGCGCATGTGCTTATTTATGGTAGGGGGAGTCACAAGATAAAATGTACATGCAGTAGTGTCCAACTGCAGCCTGCATCTGGCTCAGAATGCTTACCTAAAAGGTGTGTCGGGCCACACATTAAATGAACAAGCACTCATGAAAGCTGATGGGCAAAACAAAGGTCCATACATAATGATATCCACCACCACAAATGCTTATTCACAGCCAGCCACAGGCTGCAGTTCACTACCCCTGGCATGCTTCCCTCTCCCACAGGAAATTTTGTATTGTCTCTCTGAACTCAATAGAGCAGCTAATCTGTATTTCCTGGTGTTTGTCAAAGAAAATGTGAAAATGAACTTTAGTTCGTTCATCTATTACTACTAGGAGCTAGGTGTGCAGTAATAAGCCAACCTGTTATGTGTCACACAGCTCACAACCTCAAAAATATACATGTGCTTTTTGTCTTTATGACAGCTGCGCAAAGTAGAACGTCCTACATCTGAGAGAGCCAGGGTCCCTGCTAGCTAGATAGGTTAGACAAGGTATCAAAGGTAACCTAGAGCTGAGATAGGACCAGACACTAGATGGATTCATGAGTGAATAAATAGATGAATGAACCCAAGCCTCTACTAGCTTCACTACACCATTCATTCATTCATTCCACAAATAATTTTTGAGCACATATGAATTTATGAGACACTCAGGCACAGTGGGTACAAACATTCTGGAGATAAGAAGCAGAAAATAAATAAGCCTCAGAGCAAGAAGAAAAATATCAGTACATGTCCTGGAAATAAAGAGAACAGATGTTGTGTCCAGGGTTTCTGGGTTTCCCAAAGCTCTTCCTCTGTCCCAAGGGCCAACCATTCCTACAGACTAAGTCTGTGTACCTCACAAGTCTGCTGAGAGCAGCCATCCAAGGGAGGGTTGCTCTCAGTGCCTGCCTCCTTCTCCATTAACTCCCTGTTCTTCTCAGAGGGGTCAGATTCTGTGTGTCTGTAAAACTGAGCTTCCTAAAGCTGTCCATTTAATGTGAATTCCATGTTATTTTTTCTCTCTGGCCTCCTAGACTTCTCCCATTCAGCTATTGTTTAAAGAAAAATAAATTTCTTTTTTCTGCAAGAAGTTAAAGGAAGTACCTGGTCCCTGAGTTCTCTAATTAGCATCCAATCAGGGTCTGTGGGTCTGACAACCACTCCCCAGACTCCATCTATGCATTGGTCCAGCAGGCCCCTGAAACCAAGAACCAGAAGACAAGGTGGTGAGCTTTCTTTTGGCCTAGTCTCAAATAGTGACTCATAAATCAATGAGCTCTCCTGAGACTCTGTTTTTCCACTAACAAAGAGGGAGTTTTCTGTTTTTGTTTTTGTTTTTGTTTTTGTTTTTTAATGCTATTACAAGCACCTCGTCTCAGAGACTGCTCAGAGCAACCCACGGACTCAGCTGAAGTGCTCCCAAGTCAGCACCTCCACTAGGTCCCCGAAGGAGCTAATTTTAATATCATATGCAGATTTATTACCTCAAGAAATGAGCATTTCCTCCTTCAAAAGGAAGCCTAAGCACACCCAAGAGACTCATCGACAAAGTACCAAGAACCAGTATACAGAGAAAGTCATCTTGGAAAATCCTCCAGGGGAACTCAACCTCTCCACTCCCTGAAGTTTGTGTACTGCTCAAGGAAATGAAAAGTCTGTAAGAACATGCTTGGGAATTTCATCACAGGGAAGTTTGCTAATAATTTCAAGAAATACTTTTCGTTAGAAATGAATGGAAACATGGTCATTTCCCAATTGTGCATTTGACCATCTAGGCCAACCTTTAATGAGGCACCGTGCCTCAGAGCCTGCCACCAAAGCGGAAACTTCCAAGGGCACATGTCTGAGTATCTGCATTTATAAGACCACAGGAGGGCAGGTATATTGCTTACATAGGAAGGTCATCCACAACACATTTGCCAATAAATTGGGGCAGATTTGTTCTTAAGAGGCCAGCTGCACACACCAATACATCAGCGACCTACTGGCTACTTGATCTTTAGTAATGTGTTTAACTTCTCAGAGAAACAATAGTGATAATGCCAACCTCACAGTACTGGAAACATGTGATCATACTTTACAAAATATTATGCCAATGTATTTTTCTGTTCATTCATTCAGCTAGTCGTTAGCAAATAGAGTTCCAGGTACTAACATAAGTGCTTAGAATATACACACTGAACAACAGGCGCTAGAATGTACCACTGAATAGCAGGTGATATTGCAAAGCATTAAAAAGATAATAATTGCTCTCATAAAGCTTATATTCTTGGGGTGATGTTGAACAGATAATTATAATAAATCCATAAATAAGTGAATGATATGGTAGATTACAAGGTGGTAAGTGATATGGAAATAAAACACAGTGAAAAAGATGCCTTGGAAGTGTCATGGAGTGGGTTACAATGTGAAGTGGGTAGGTCAGGGAAAGCTTCATCACAAAGTGATATTTGAGCAAGGACTAGAAAATTGAGGGCATTAATCAAGTGGATAGTTCAAGGAGGAGGTTTCCTGGCAAACAGAAGAGAGTAAAGGCAAGGACTCAAGCAGGGGGAGCATGTCTGACATGAAGAACCTGCAAAGGACCAATAACACTGGAACAGAATCAGGAATTGGAGATCAGAGGGAGGAAATCACAGAGAAGTGATGAGGGGACAGGCCACAGATCCTGGGGGACCATGTACCATCAAAAAGACTTTGGCTCAAATTCTGAATAAGATGGGAAGGCTTTAGCAAAGAGCATTGACATGAATTAACCTTATATTTTATAATGACCATTTGGCTGTGTTGAGAAAATATTTTGAAGAAACAAAGCAGAGAGCCAAGATGCCTACTTTTTCTTTCAGAAAAATCAAGATGAGAGATGTCAGTGCTTGGTCCAAAAGAGCAGCAGTGGAGGTGGTGAAGAGGGACTGGGTCCTGGCTCTGATTTTGAAGATAGAGCTTTCTGAATTTCCTGATGGATTGAGTGTAAGGGTGTGAAAAGGACAGGTGTAGATTTCCTTTCAATGTTTTTGACCTGAGCAAATGAAAGGATGAAGACAGTGCCATCAACTGAGATTGGGAAGACTATGTGGAAGTTTGAGGGGAAAATTAAGAGTTCAAATCTGAACATGTAAATTTAAAATGTACAATTAGCATCTATGTTGAGATGCAGAGGAAAAAGTTTGAATATAGGAGTCTGGAGATTCAGACAAAGGATTGAAGCAGGCATATAAAATTGGTAAGCATAGAAGGTATGTAAGGCCATGAGACTGGATGAGTTCACCAAGGGAATGGGTGGATAGAAAAGAGTTTAAGAACTGAGATGTGGGTGCTGCAGTGTTCAGCAGTCAAAAAGAAGAACAGAAACATTCAAAGGAGACTGAGAAGGAATCTCAGTTTGGAAACTCCTTCAATGAGCGTGGAGCAAAACCAAGAGAGAATGATGATAGCTAGAGAAAAGGAAGTGATTCTGTGTCATATAGTGCTGATAGGTCATTGAATTTAGCAAAATGGACATTCATTAGTGACATGGACAAAAACAGGAATGGCGCAATGGAGGAGCAAAGATCCAATTGGAGTGGATTTACTAATGCATGAAAGAAAGGGACTGGCCAGGCATGGTGGCTTATGCCTGTAATCCTAGCACTGTGGGAGACCGAGGCAGGTGCATCACTTGAGCTCAGAAGTTCAAGACCAGCCTAAGCAAGAGCAAGACTCCATCTCTAAAAATAACTGGCATTGTGGGTGGTGCCTGTAGTGCCAGCTACTCAGGAGGCTGAGGCAAGAGGATCACTTGAACCCAAGAGTTTGAGGTATCTGTGAGCTGTGACACCATGGCACTCTCCCCAGTGTGACAGAGTAAGTGAGACTCTGTCTCAAAAAGAAAAAGAAAGGGAAAGGAAGGGAAGGGGAGGAGAGAAGAGGAGAGGAAAGGAGAGGAAGGCGCTGGAGGCAGCATGTACATAGAAGAATTTCTAGGTTTTCTTCTGGGGATAGTGAAAAAATAGAATGCTGGTTGTGGGAAGGGGGTGAGTTGGATATCAAAAAGAAGGATTTTTTAAAAACTAAGAAAAATAATAACATGTTAATAAGCTGATGAAAATGACCCAGAAGAGAGGAAAAAAATGATGTAGTAGAAAGGAAATAATGTGGGAGCAACACCTAAACTGTGCATAAGGGGACAAGATCTGGCACATAATCGGATATGCTGGCTTTCCAGAGGAGCACAGGTAGCTCACCTGTGTTGAAGCGCAGGAAGGCTGAGCCTGTGGGCACAGGTAGAAGCTCTGTGAGTGTTGTCTTCTGATCATCCACCTGCCATGGCCCCCACCTGTCCCTTACTAATATTTACTTCTTTAAAGTGTAACCTTAAAGCTGTCAATAGGAAAGCCTCTGTAGGATTTCTTTCCACCATAGGCCTTTTTTGGTAGGGAAGGAAGAGTTAGGATAAGTGCAAAGACCATGGAGTGCTCCTGGATCTAGAATGACAAGTCTTCCAAAGGGAAGGGTAGGATGTAAAAGAGGCTAGAGGACCACATTGCATACAAGAGATTCCAGTGCATCTACAAGAAATAACCATACCTATCATAGCCTCCATTTCTCCAAGCTACATGTGGTTTTCTCTGCCTGTTTTCCTGACTTCATTTGCAGCTAAAAAGTGTCAACTAGATCCTTAGATGTCTGAAAGAAACCTTGAAATGCCTATTTGAATGCATAGAAACACAATCTATTCCAACACAACAACCCTGAGTCCTGGGGTACAAAGGAGGCAAGATTATTTTCACTTTCATCTAGACTCTAAAACTGTCAGTGAGATTGGCAAAAGGTATACAGAAAAGTCCGAATCCTCAAGGCATCTGTCTGGAGAGGGGAGAGGGATAGGACTTATAGCCAGGGGACAATCTCTGAGTGGTGGCAAAGTATGTGTTACATCCTAGGAATGGTGTGTGGGGAGTTTGCTGAGGGATTTATACCAACCGTGGTGCCAAATGTCCTACCAGCAGTTCTGCACTGTAATAATAAGAATCAATCTAATTAAAGAAGAATGCCCTGCGCTTGGAAACAACCAGCAACTGTAATTCATCAGCTCTAAGATCTGGAAGTAACCCAGCAACAACCCAAAGAAAAGAAGAGAGAATTGGGAAGAGGGGAGCAAAGTGGGTGGCAAAGTTTGAAACTGCCCAGAGCTTTCTCTGCCTCCAGCCCCCAATCCCTTAATCTTTCCACAGACTTGACTTCCAGCCACTTCTTAGTACATCACAGTGGTTCTCAACCTTCCTAATGCCTCAATGTATTTTCATTGTTAAAAAGGGGTCACGACCCACAGGTTGAGAACCACTGCCCTAAGATGTACTTCCTTCCCTACAGCCTCCACAGCCATCAGCACCTTGTTGTCCAAAAAGATCTCTGTTGGAAGTGTTCTCTTCTCCCCAGAAAAGAATCTGTAGCAATTGGATGATTTTGCAGGTGTGAGCCTCACACTACTTCCTATGGGGGATCCAGGGTTCTTTATCCTCCTTAGCACTTATCAGAGAGCAATGCCTGATCTCTTGTCACTAGAACGAAGAAGAGATCTTTAGTCACACTGGATGAACTCTGGGTAGTAGCTCATGAACAGATGTTCCCATCAACCTGCTTGGGCTGGAAAACTTTTTATTGACCAGCCCACTGTTGTAGATGGTCCTGAGTACCAGTCACAGTTGTTCTTTGTGATCTAGCATCTGGCCCCTCTTTTCTATCATTCCTGATACTCCTCCCTCCCAAGATTACCCTTCCTAACACTGTCCTTGCACATATGGCTCCATCTGACTGGAACATCTCTCCCCCACCTTGCTGTTCTGTTCGTATGTAACTCTTACATGCATTACTCAAGACTGTTCATGACCATCTCCTCCTCCACTCACACAGACCACGCTGACCCTGACCTGTCTCTAAAGTTGACTGCTCTTTTTAGGTTCCCAAAGCACCTTATATCTTCCCCCATTTTAGCCATGTTGTCTATGGTTGTGCATCTACTCTCACAACATGAGGAACCCCATGAAGGCGTAGGCCCCTGGACTTTGCACTCCCAATACTTGGGCCAGTTCTTGACGCATTGTAGATGAACAATCATTGTTGAATAAATGGACTGAGAAAGATGGAATATTCCCAGTTTATGCTCAAGTTTTTTAATGTCATTTAACTAACATTGTGCCACAATACTTCTTTTGTGCCAAATTACTTCTTTTCTGTTACAGCTAATACTATAGTATAAAAAGGAAAAATAATATTTGTATTACCAAGTGCCAGGCATGGTCACATCTATAATCCTAGCACTTTGGGAGGCCACAGAAGGAGAATTGCTTTGAGGTCGGGAGTTTAAGACCAGCCTGAGCACAGTGAGACCCTGTCTATTAAAAATAGAATCTACAGCCATACCACCCTGAATGCCACCCGATCTCGTCTGATCTTGGAAGCTAAGCAGGGTCAGGCCTGGTTAATACTTAAAAATAGAAAAAATAGGTGGGGGTAGTGATGGGTACCTGTAGTCCCAGCTACTCAGGAGGCTGAGGCAGGAGGACTGTTTGAACCCAGGAATTAGAAATTGCTGTGAGCTAGACTGAGGCCATGGCACTCTACCCAAGGCCCAGAGTAAAACTCCATCCCCCAAAAAGAAAACATCATAGTGCCACACAACCAAAGAGGTGTGAGCAGCTTATGAATAGAGACCATTTCATTTTGTGTCTTCTTGACCAGGTACAAACAACTTTTGACTCTCACTTAAGATCCATAAAACCTTATCTATATGAGGTCTGATAATTAAGTTTGAAAAGATATCCTAGAAAAAGTGTGTACACCTCACTGCTGAATATCACTGTGGTCACCTTCAAAGTACTCCCCTTGGGAAGCAATGAACCAATGCCAGCACTTAGTCCACCCTTCAAAGCAATTTTGGAACTCTTTCTTAGAGTGGCCATTAGAGCTGTCATCACATTACCCTTGATGTCTTGAATGTCATCAAAATGTCTTTCTTCAATATTTCCTTTTGGAGGAGTAAAAAAGGAAGTCATTGGAGGCCAGATCAGGTGAGTAGGGAGGGTATCCTATTACAGTTATTTCTTAGTCCCTCACAACAGTGCCTTGCGAACTGGTGCATTGTAGTGATGTAAGAGCCATGAATTGTTGGCCGGCATTTTAAGTTAAAATTTTCCTATTTCTCTATTGATGATTACTTGATCTTCTATGCTTCTCACAATTAGCTGACAATGTTGATGCACAATTCAGTGAATTTTTGCAAAGTTTTCTTCAGTTCTACTCATTACTGGCTACCCTGACCTCTCTACATCGTAATGCTTTCTCTCCCCTCAGTAAAATATTTAATCTGTTTGTACACTGCCATTTTCTTCATGGCATTATCCCCATAAGCTTGGCCTAACATGTCCCGAAATTCACTTCCACTCTTGCCAAGTTTAACAAGAAATTTAATGTTTGTTGTTCCAACTCAAGCTCCAACATTCTCATGACAGCATACAAAAGCATGCAACAATAATGAATGCCACTCAGCAAGACACCGTCACATGTCAACATGAACACTGCTGCGAAATGTTGACCTACCAAGATTATGAAACCTTACTGAGCTCTTTATACAGTGCTGCCAACGTTAGCACAGAGTCAAGTTTGCAAACTTAATTGTCAGACCTCTGTAATTCTGAAACGCAAAAGTCCTGAACACTGGAAGATTTTTATAACTATTTAACTAAAATCTGACCTAATTTACATGGCAGAAAAACCTGACCTGGATGTAAACTGTTTACAATATTCATTTTACCTAGTAAAAGTATTCATGCATTTCACTTAAGATATACATAGTGCATATATATATATATATATATTTTTTTTTTTTTTTTTTTTTGTAGAGACAGAGTCTCACTTTATGGCCCTTGGTAGAGTGCCATGGCATCACACAGCTCACAGCAACCTCCAACTCCTGGGCTTAAGTGATTCTCTTGCCTCATCCTCCCGAGTAGCTGGGACTACAGGCGCCCGCCACAACGCCCAGCTACTTTTTTTTGGTTGCAGTTCAGCCGGGGCCGGGTTTGAACCCGCCACCCTCGCCATATGGGGCCGGCGCCCTACGACTGAGCCACAGGCGCCGCCCTAGTGCATATTTTTTTTTTATTGTTAAATCATAGCTGTGTACATTAGTGCAATCGCCTGTACCCATTCTAAGATGCACCATAGATGTGGCCCCACCCATTACCCTGCCTCCGCCAAAACCTCCCCCCTCCCTTCCCCTTCCTTGGCCCTTTCCCCATAGTCTTGTGCTATAGTTGGGTTATAGTCTTCATGTGGAAGCTATAATTTAGCGTATTTTATAGCCACAGTCCTCAACCTTTTTTGGTACATTGGGATTCTGAGAGCCCACGTGATCCTTCCCCTAGAAGTCCTGCTAAACTATTCCCTGATGGAGCCACTTCCTCAGGCACACCCTAGAGTGTGAAAGTGTCCATAGTGCTCCAGGGCCCTGAACACTTCTCTTTTCTTCCCAGGGTAGGCAGGATGGCCCTAGGACTCAAAAGATGTTCCATTCCCGAATTCCTCTGAGCACATGGAATAACTTCAGCCTTCATGAGCTTCCACTTTGTTCATTCTTCTAAATGGTACAGGGACAATTTTTATGGAAGACAATTTTTCCACATGGGTGGGGAATGGAGATCTAACATGGGGTGGAGCTCAGGTGGTGATGCTAGTCATGGGGAGCAGCTGTAAATACAGGTAAAGCTCCCTTCACTTGCCCACCACTCACCTCTTCTTGTGCAGCCCAATTCCTAACAGGCCACAGGCCAGGACTGGTCTGCCATTTGAAGGCATAAATACCTCATACGTAAGTTACATACACTGTATTTTTTTTTGCAATGACTGCAAAAGTACAAATATATCTTGTACCTAAAACTTAGGGATTAGGGCAATAGACATGACTTGAATATTACCCCCAGCTCCCAGAGAAGCTTTGGATTCTCCAATAAGGGGACTAATCAGACAACAGTACTTATTAAGCAACTATCACCCACCAAAAAAAAAAAAAAAATGGGTCTTTATTTCACTGCCCTCTGTATTTTTCTTCACTGGAGAGGTTTTTGAGCCTATTTTTTGAATTAACTGTTCAGCCCTTCATTCTTTCACTGCTTACATTATATGAAATGTCCCACTCTACTGGGTGCAGCATTCTCCAGTGAACAGGAGAAATAAGACTTGCCTCAATTTCCCAATTCTGGCCGCTTTTTTTTTTTTTGCCATTTCCCTGGGGTCCAAATATCTCTACCCACCCAAAGCAAAGTTTTTGTAAAAGGAGGACTTACCAAACTATAAATGTGTTATTACTCTCCCTATACTTTTGCTCTTGACACAAACATTCACCCCCATTTCAACAAAGAGTTACACTCTTTGGGCTTTTTTGACTCAGTGATTTTAGCAGAATGAACAGAGCAAGAGCTCATGAAGACCGAGGTCATTCTATGTGCCCAAAGAATTTCAGGAATGGAGCATCTTTTGAGACCTAGGGCCATCCTGCCTATGGTGGAAAGAAAAGAGAGGTGTTCAGGGCCTGGAGCACTGTGGGCACTTTCACTCTCTAGGATGTGCCCAAGGAAATGGCAAGGAAGGACTTTTTAAGGGAAGAACCTCTGGACTCAAACAGTCCCAGAAATCCTTACGCTCCATTCCCAGCATGAAGGCAGGTGATGTCAAGAACACTCAGTGGTTTGACCAAAGTGTGAATATAGGAGCCTGGAACTCATATTCTTGACATAAGACTTTCAGATTTTGCTACTTTCCTGAGAAAATGAAGGGGTTCTATGAGTGACCAAGATTTAATTACTACGAATCAGATACATTGGGAGCCTTGATGTGAAGAAATAATAAAAGGAATAAACTTGTCCATGTAAGCAGGTAAACTGTAATTTTATAAGTAATTTGACAGAAAAGCTTTACTCTATATACTTACTTCCTCCAGTTGCCTGTTCTTCCCCTATTACATTGCCTAAGGAAAGAATTCTAAGCAGGTCCCTGGAAATTCCCCCAAATGAAATGTTGTTTTTTTGTTTTTTTTTTAAGTACCAGCAGAGCATAAAACATGCAAGTACAATATAACCTATGAGTGAGAAGTAGAATTTACACTTAAACAATGTATATTTATGATGTTCCTCTCCTTCCCCCGTAGAGGAACAGGATCACTTCTGTACACTTAATCAGAACACATTTTAAATCACACCATGCAACGGGCCTTGTGGCAATCTATGGTGGCCAAAGTATATAAAATATGATGAAGTTAAGAAGTTGCAGCTGAACCAACAATATATCCTCCTGGAAGGGAGACATTAAATAAATCTTCACTGTTTTTGATAGCCCAGTAAAGTTCCTTAAGAGCTCCAGCACATTGGACTACATTTTTTTAGCCATAATGCTTTAAACAACTCTTTGTAATCATAAATATAACATTTTTAAAAAGCAAAGACAAAGAACTAGCAATTAAATATGTCTCTTATTGGGGCTAGCAATGAACAGGGCCTTCCTCCAAAGGGAAGTAAAGGATTACGTAAAAAGCCAAGCTATATGGGAATCATTTTTTTTTTATTGCTTTATCCATTTTAGGGGATTGAAGGCCTAGTTTTTATTCTTGCTTAGGGGGCGTGGGAGGGCAACACCTAATAAAAACAGGACTATTTTTCTTCATCAGATAATACCTCCTGCAGAATAATTGAAGGAGAAATTTCATCTCACCTTGAAGGTAAATTTAGTTGCATTAATTAAGCAAATGGTTTGATCAAGGTAATTCATAGTACTATTTATATCATAGCTTTTTTACCCTACCCCTATTAAAACTTGGTATTGAGAAAGGTAGGATCTCTGTAGCTACGAGGAAAGAAAAGGCCAGCAAACAAATATAAATCAACAGAAATTCATGCAATCTCAAGAAATGTCAAAAAAATAATTCATTAGCTAAGTAAATAACCAAATTAAAGAGAAATCTCTAAAAAATGTTGTCCAGTTAGATGTTTAGTGTCTCAGTCAGCATCTTATACGATTTTTAATTAGATAACTTCTGGGTAAAACCAAGTCATCCAAAGCTTCTTTGGGGCATTAACAAAATTATTATCAGCAACTTTCTTTTCTCATTCTTATTAATGGTCACAGATAGATATTTATTATAGCTGGATGTCACATATGATAGTAACATAATGCAGCATGCAAAAGACTTCAGGATTCTGAAGCAGATCCTAATGGAATTGGAGCAGAAGATAGTGGTAGGGTAAGAGGAGTCACTTACATGTAACAAGCTTAAAAATCTGCTTAGGAAAATAGAGCTCGGAGTAAACACCCATATATTTGACCCAAAAGCACAAACAAATTATATAATTGTGAATTCAAATTAGTATAACTTGACCTACAGAGCTAAATGCAAAAACAGGATGTGGAGAAGAAGGCATAAGGGTCTTATGTCTTATAATAAGACAGCCACAGGAACTAGGGTCAAAGTCTCTTCTAGGACAGGTAAAAGGCAACGGAGTGGAGGTGTTGCCTAGAACTGGCCAAAATGCTCAATCTTTTTTTCTTAGATGTTAGAGGAAAAAGATACAATGAAAACACAGGAACTAAGAGAGTCAAATCATACTCTTCCAAAAGGATCTAAATGGTGTGGAAAGCATAAAAGGTTACCAGGGCATAAGCCATAGGTGTGGAGAAAAGAATTAAGAAAAGAGAGGGAAAAGAAAGAATACCAGATCCTGGTGGGAAGACCATTCACCACACTAACTGGAAAGGTGCGTTCCAGTCCCAGCAGCTGTTAGCCACCTCCAAGCCCCTTAGCAGGGTCACTGAGCCCTTCACAGCCTGCGTTTCCGGGACTACATCACAGAGGCATGGGGCCGTTACACGATTTTCCAACGTACATTTCATAGAACACCTAGACCCACAGAAAATACTTTGAGAAACCTCCTTATAAACATTGTTTGCCCAAAAACATTTGGAAAATCTGACATGTTCTAACCCAATCTTAAAGATGCACAACACACATTAGCACGTAAAGTCTTTAAGAAGTCTCACGCTGAAGAAATCTCGGTAACAGCGGGTATAGCTCATGGGTACAGGACTTGTCTACAGAAGTCTAGATAAGACAGTTTTACTCAGTACTTCCCAAACCTACTTGACCCCAGAGCACTTTTTTTTTTGAGCTACCTATAGACATAAGTTGCAACCTTTGCAAAACACATAGAAAGATATTTCCAAATTTAAGTATCTATGAGTTTCTGAATGGAGAAACATAAAAAATAGCTTGAAGCACAAACTTGCAGTTCCTCCATTAATCTCAGAACTGTAAAGCTGGGATAGAGTGATCCTAATCTAGAACTTCCATGAGGAAATATAGCACAACTAGTTGCTTAATGGCAATCGCTAAAGAATGACTATGAAAATTGAATATAAACCAATCCAGGTTTCATAGACCTACCCAAGCTCTGGTAGGTCAACCACTGAATTGCTCCACACATGTTAAGAAGGTCTATAATGTATCCACACACACTGTGCCACATCTTGACATGTGAGATATAATTATTTCTTATCCCAAATAAAGACACATTTATAATCTCAAAATTGTAAATGTTAGCACCTGCAGGAAAAGGGATTCCCTGCTGTATCACCTGAATCCATCTTCAGTTCTCAGCATAAAGCACATTTATGCATTTATGAATGAATTTTCTGAGAGATAAATATTTATGGAGATGCACTAAGTATTATAACATTCCCCCAAGGAATTAGGCCTGTTTAAAGAAATCTTCCAATGGCTTTAATTATTTCTTGTCAAAGCCAGTAACAATTAAGGGATAATAATTACAACGGCATGTAGATTTTCAGCGAAAATACAATGCATTTATTCACTGTCATTGGAATACATTTCTAGGCACCAGAGCTTTAGATGTAAATGCCACATGTTAATTGTAGCCAGGATGGATATTCGCCCTAGCAATATAATGAGGAATTCAAGACATACCGACATGTTGGTTATCTATATGACTTCGGCTACATAAAAAAGATAATCAAAAAAAAGACAAATAATATAGCCAAATACATTCATGAGATTTATTGAGAAACATTTTCCACAGGAGAACTTGAAGTGGCTCTTAAAAACTAAATAAGTAAGTTTGGTTTAAAAGAAGAACTAATTTTAGAAGATAGAAACAAACCACCATACTTTTTCCTATTGTCTTTTCAAGGAGAAAAAAAAACCTCGGCAGATTTTGGTCTATTTTTCAATTAGAAATCCGTCAAACAGACAGCAGGCATGCTGAGAATAGCCTAAGTAAGTATCCACCTCTGACCCTAAGTCCAGTGATAGTCCCAGCCCATGACACACAGCCCCAGCCGGTTTGTACTTGACCCAATTCACAATGGCCCTACTTGCTCCTACTCACAAAAGTACACTTTTAGTGTTTGTATTAAAGGTTACTCAAATTAATTTTATGTATGTATATATTTTTATATTTCTTGACAACTTTGGCTTTCTCTTTTGTATGAACACATGTAGAAACCCTCCCTTGCTCCCTGTTTCTCCAGCCTGCCTTTGAGCACCCCGCCTCTGCGAGCTATGCTGATCCACACCATCGTCACATTCTCAGCTTTATCTTAAAGGCAGTTTCATTTGCTCTCTGCCCCTGTTAAGCACTCCGCTCTAGTTCCTCCACCGATTTCAATAGCAAAAGCAGAACAGATATCCCCATAGAACACTGTCATCACCTCATAATGTCTACGGCCTGGAACATAAAATACTTCCGATTTCTCGGCTCTCTCTCAGGCTGAACAGATTACAAGTAGGGCACTTAAAATCAAAAGCCAAGAGGGACTAAACGATAACGTTGCCTGAAGAGTAGAGGCAGAAACCATGAACCATTTCCAAAAATTGGAAGTCATAGAGTATAAGTCGAGGTGCCCCAGGGAGAATGCGGTTCTGATAATTAGAAAGTTCCCCAAATCCAACAGCAAGAAGTCAGCCTGTATTTAAAATATGGTTTTGCAGCATATGGATTTTTATTTAGCATATCAAGAATTTGAAAAAAACAAGACAGAGAATTTTGGAAGAACTTCTCAGTTGGCATCTTATCTGACACCAAGAAAGGTCCAAAATATTTCTTTCAGCTCTTCCAATGCACTCAAAGACCACATAGAGTTCACGGAAGTGCCCACTTCACAGGGGCTAGAATCTCAGAATGAGTTTTTTAAAGCTTCCCACCTCAACACTTTCCTATTGATACATATGAGAGAACCTAAATGCATTATTGCCTCAACAGAAGAACAATCTAAGAGGAGTGAAAATTTTGAGGAGGGTCACTTGTAAGCACCAATTGGACTTGACCTCTCCCTCACCATTCTCAAGGTCATGCCATGGCACTATGCCAGCTTGTCACTTGCAGGATGTAGGTGATGGTCTAACCAGAGGAGCAAACAATTTAACAGTCTTCTCTCTTGCTTCTTACCCAGTAAAAAGAACAAGAGTAGTGGTCCCTTAATTTTATGAAGCATCTCAATTTCAGAAAGCAGCATAATACGTTAATCTTCCCTTCTGGGATAATTGGCCATGTTTATTTATTTTCTCGGGGTGGGTATGACACATTGGTCAAATGGAATTTGCTCACATCCAGCTTCAGGTGAGATGGCACCATTTTCTGTTACATTAGGCTGGATAGTGTGTCTCCCCACTATTGCATTTGGGATCTGTTCTTGGTCCATGCAACCTACTTAAATTCCTGCTACAGAAATGAAAGAACCCTAAGATCTAAGAGTAAATTTAAGAACTGTCTCTGAATGTAAAAACAAATAATAGTCATAATCAACAGTGTGATTATGCCATCTAAAAGGCTCCTCAAATTAGTGAAAGTCACAAATCTTCTTGGGATCTCTTAGATCCTATTCTCCTATGAGCAGAATTGAGGAAGATGGGTAACAAATCCAAAAATATAATCTTCTTAGACATACTTTCTATCTTCTGTTAATTAGACTAGACCTCATAAACACCAGTGCCTGCACAGGCCAGGCAGTTGGTTGAGTGAGCAAATAGAACAGGAAGAAAATACTAACAGCAATGGAGACTGAGGCAAACTGGTGAGTGCATGCACAGCACTGACCATTTCCCTACATGTCCAGTGCTGACCATTTCCCTACATGTCCAGTGCTGACCAACTGTTGAAGCAGACTCAGTGTTTCCAGATCTTCAGGTTTTTCATCAGGCTTCTGAAGTCTCGATACTTTAATGTGAAATTTCCCAATTTGTAAATGTTGACAACTAATTAAAAACATTCAAAACAAGGTGAAGTCCAAGGAAAACGTGTCCATGAGCCAAATGGGGCCTATGAGCCGTGGTGTGCAAACCGTATGGTAGGCTCAAGAACTATTTAAATTCACTAGGACAGTTGGGGTGCATAAAGGAAGAGAGGGAAATGGCATAGCCTCTTGGCTTCAGTTGGAAGTTTAACAACCTGTGTGAAGGAAAGGCAAGTCACTGGGGAAAGACTTTTGGGCAAACAGCCAGCATGAGTTGGCCCAAGCCTCATGGGTTGACAATTATTTGACTTTGTCCAAGAAATAATCTCCTTAGAAAAAGTTAGGAGCCGGAAGTGGAAGTCTAGTTGAAAGAACACACCGGTATGAACAGATAAATAATAAGCCCATGTGTTTCTGTCCTAGAATAAGAAGATACAAAAACAAATGGGACTGAGATCGCAGGTCCTGTTTTTTCTGCAAAAGAGAGGAGAACTGTGAGAAATTGATGAACTATGTGCAGTTATTTGGGTGATGCTGAAGTAGGGATGAGAAGAAAAGCTTAATTACTAACACACAGCCAGGAAGGGGGACAGAGTGGCTCCATGGTACAGAGACTCTCAGCCACCACACCCTGCACTTGCCTACACTCAGGTACAGCAGCCTAAACTGTTCAAATGCACAAAAACAATAAGGGGGGCTTCTGTCTCTGTCTACCTACAGTGAGCAACTGTCCATATGAAGCATCTCAATTTCAGAAAGCAGAATAATACGTTAATCTTCCCTTCTGGGATAATTGGCCATGTTTATTTATTTTCTCAGGGTGGGTATGACACATTGGTCAAATGGAATTTGCTCACATCCAGCTTCAGGTGAGATGGCACCATTTTCTGTTACATTAGGCTGGATAGTGTGTCTCCCCATTATTGCATTTGGGATCTGTTCTTGGTCCATGCAACCTACTTAAATTCCTGCTACAGAAATGAAAGAACCCTAAGATCTAAGAGTAAATTTAAGAACTCTCTGAATGTCCCCACTGGGACTCACCTGTGGGGAATGTTGTGATAGATCCTAGCATACCAAAGGGAAAGGCCATGGATAGAGAGTTTTAAAATAATATTTGCTAATTTGCAACTGTTAATTAAAAGCCTTGTCACCAAGCCAAGCACATCTTTTCCTGCAAAGGTCGGTCCAAATTCTGGAGAGGCAGTTGCAGAGAAAGCGGGGCATGCGCCAGAGCTCAGGCAAGCGGGCTGGAGAGCAGACAACGTCTTTGAGCTGTGGATTTTCACAAACAACCCTGTCTCCTCTGAGTCGAGACAATGCCCTGCTTTCATGGAGATCTCAGGAGCTCCAATATTGTACTGAGGATCAGGAAAAAAACTAGACTTGAATTGAGGATAAATTGGTATTCACTAAATGGCACTTCGGAATTTACTGCAGCCTTCGCCTTTAGAGGGAATTGCCAAGGTGCTCATAAAAGGAGAAATGATGAATATTCAGGATGTCTTTTGAATCCATTAGGCAACCGGGGATGAGGTCTCCATATGTAGACTTCTGGTTCTTCCCTTAGACTGTTAAGGAAACCGCCAAAATGGCTGTCTGCAGGAAAAAATGGACCCTGGATTTGCCAATGGGGAGAAAGTCTAAATGCCAAAGGTCAAGTCCATGGAAATAAAGCTGGTTTAGGAGTTTTTGCAAAGGAAGAGATCTTAAATTTTGGAACTCTGGACACAGTGGATGAGGAAATGTGTCTCTCTGCTTGTCAGGGCATTGATCAAAATATAGTAGCAGATTGTTTATTGTACTGTCAGCCTTCATTTGCCAAGATCAGATACTCTACAGATCTAGTTGTGTACATCCCACACAGGAAAATTCCAGACAATTTATACAGGAGCCTCCGGTAGTTCTGTCAGCTAGGCTCACCAGAAGCAGAATTGTTTGTGCAACCCTGAGGACAGTAAAATGTTTATTCCCGAATCTGCTCACTTAAATCCCAAGCACTTGTCCCTGCAGCTTACACAGAGAAAAACCGTGGGTCCCTTGTGCTAGAAAGAATTTTAAGAAATAATTTAACACAGATGATTGGCTCCTGGGTGTACTGAACATCAATCAATCAATCTTTAGGAAAACAGAATTTCCTGGAAAAAGGATGATGCAGGTCACTGCACTGATTTCCTATCCTTTAAAATAAAGATGTGGATTCAGAGTCAAAGCAACATATATCTCTGCAAGGCTCTGTGTTCCTGTGCTCGGATAGGAATAAGCACCCTTCTCAACCTCTAGGCACTGACATGTTAACAGGGGAGACATAAACAAAATGTAACATTTAAAACAATGTCAAAACAGCTATGCCAATGCAAAGGAGTGATTCATTTTTAGCAGGGAGGGGTGGGAGGAGAATCAGAGATAGAAAATTACATAGGCAAGGAGTTATGTAGGCTGGATTTTGAAGGACAAGTTCAGCAAGAAGGAAAAAAAAAATGAAAGAGAGGGCATCCCAGGTAGAAAATCACCAGGAGAAATAGGCCATGAAATGGGAAAAGCCTCTAATTATTCTGTAAGAAGCACACATCTCCTAAGGGAGATCACGTGATCCGGTTTTCTATATCAGGAATCCAAAAATATAGTTCTTTATCTCCAAAGTCCCTTCCAGAAATAACATTCCATAGTTTTTATAATTCTGAGTGACCAACCCAAAATACCAACCTAAGGAAAGCCTTAAAATTTGTAGTGTTGTTTCTTTGATGTTTTATGAGCAAATGTGAAATTGGTAGCAGTGGGCAGAATTGCTACCCTGGGCCCAGGAAGCTGCCTACTTCATGAATTTCCAATTAGGGGCATCAGATCCCCAGAAGGAGATGGGGTAGGCCCCTTCTGAAGTGCCTTAGGCAAAGGACTTTATGTCCACTAAGGTGTGAATACCATGAATGCCAGGTTCTGCTCCTCTAGTGATGCTCTTAATTGCCACACAACCCAAAACGTTCTATCATTTGCTCTCTATGTCCTTTGTGGTCTCTGCCCTTTCATGTATCATAGAAGAGTTTGGGTGCAGAGCTAAGAAAAAAGCCAAAATGTGAAAAAAAAATACCCTCACACAAGCATCTACCTGGTTTTATTTTCTCTTCGCAACAACCATTAGCGGTACAAGTAGGATAGACAAGGAAGCTAAAACTCAGTGAGGAGATGTTGACTTCTCAGTTCCCAGAGTTGGTCAAGGCAGAGCCACCTGGCTAATTCTCCCTCTTCCCCTAAACATGTTCATATTTGCCATCCCAAGAAACAAAAGTTGAATTAATGCAAATTTTTTCTAAAGAGACAATACCAATATTTTGTTTATGTTAGATGTCATGAAGAATTAGGGCATGAACAGAAATATGAATATTGTATTATAAATATTAAAATAGTAGAGTCCATCTTGATGTTGCACGTTATTAAATAGATTAAATACACTGTGACTTAAAAGGTATTTTTGCCACTCTAAAAGTCCAGTACGATATAGTAAAAGCATGATTCCTAATGAAAAAATATGGCATATATTAAATTTCATTAAAATCAGAAATTTTTGCTTCTTAATGAAACTGTTAATAAAATGAAAAAACAGGGCTGTATTGGCTCGCACCTGTAATCCCAGCACTTTGGGAGGCCAAGGTGGGAAGATTGCTTGAGGCCAGGAGTTTGAGACCAGCCTGAGCAAGAGCAAGACCCTGTCTCTACTAAAAATAGAAAAACTAGTTGGGCACGGTGGCCCTGTAATCCCAGCTGCTTGGGAAGTTGAGGTGGGAGGATTTCTTCAGCCCAGGAGTTTGAGGCTGCAGTGAGCTATGATGACACTACTGCATTCTAGCCTGGGTGACAGAGCAAGAATCTATCTCAAAAAAGAAGAGAAGGGAAAGGAAAGAAAAGGAAGGGAAGAGGTGAGAAAAGTGAGGGGTGGGGAGTGAGGGGAAAGGAGAAGAGGTAAGGCAAATGAAAAGACAAATCACAGACTAGGAAAAATATTTGCAGTAACATATCTGATGAAAAACTTGTATCCTGAATATATAAATGTGTGTGTGTGTGTGTGTATATATATATCATCAAATTTAACAAAGAGTGACCTATATGCAACTACTTGTGCTGTATTTCCTCATGGAAGTTCTAGATTATGATCATTGTATCCCAGCTTTACAGTCCTCGAACTGCAAGTTTGTGCTTCAAGCCTTTTTTATGTTTCTCCATTTAGAGATGCATAGAAACTCTTCTTAGGAGAGAAGGTTAATAACTTCAAACTCTTCTTAAGAGAGAAGGTTAATGCAAATTCAAACTAAATGAGATGCCACTATGTCCCTGTGAGAATGACTAAAAACAAACAAACAAACAAATAAAAAGTAAAAAACTGACAATTCCAAATGCTAGAGAGGATGAAAAACAGCAAGAACTGTCACTCACTGCTGATGAGGATGCAAAATGGTAGAGTAACTTTGGTAAACAGTTTGCAACTTCTTCTATAGTTAAACATATACTTACCTTATGACCCAGTGAACCCAATACTAAGTACAGGTGCTTACTTAAGTGAATTGGAAACTTATGATCACATAAAAGCTTGCATGTCAATGTTTATTTCAGCTTTATTCATAATTACCAAAAACTAGAAACAGCCCTCATGCACTTCAACAAGTGAGTGAATAAAATAAACTGTGGTATATCCATACAATGGGATACTATTCAACAATTAAAAGGAACAAACTGTTGGTTCACACAATGTAAAGTGAATCTTTGACGGGGGGGGTATTCTAGCAAAAACCAGAAAACCTGCTAGACAAATTCTAAAAGAGTTATAATACTTAAATCTTAAATTCATTTTTTAATTGAAAGAAGCCAGTCCCCAAATGGTATATATTGTATGATCCCACTCCTGATATTCTGGAAATGGCAAAACTATAAGTATGGAAAACAGATCAGTGTGTATCAGGGGGTCAAGAGTGGGTATTGACTACAAAGGAGCCATACAAGGGAATTTTAGGATATTAGAACTATTCTTCCGGGATTGTGGTGATGCATATGATTCCACGAATTTTCCAAAAGCCATAAAATTATACAACACAAAGAGTGAACTTCACTATGTACAATTTGGAAAAAAAAAAAAAAACTGGGAGCTAGGGATGCAGCAAGCAGAGGAAGAGGACACGGGCTCAGACAAGTGACTATTTATTGAGCATCTCTGATCCAGACACAGTTCCACTGCTGGGGAAAGAACACTGAATTAGACAAAAATCCTGCCTTCCTAAAATTTTTGTTTTAATTTCTGCTTTCACCCCAGTGCTGCACAAAATGACCAAGTCACAGGGACCAATATCCTTCAAGGAAGTGGTGGTGGATTTCACCCAGGAGGAATGGCAGTGTTTGGACTCTCCCCAGAGGGACCTGTATAGGGATGTGATGCTGGAGAACTACATCAACCTCATCTCTGTGGGATGTCAAACCACCAAGCTGGTTGTAATCCACAAGTTGGAACAAGGAGAAGAGCCATGGATAATAGAGAAAGAAACCTCAAGTTGGAGGGATCCAGAAGTTGGGCAAGTAGATGGCCATGTGGAGAGTCACCAGGAGCGCCAAGAAACACTTTCAAGGCACATTAAAGTCATTTATCAGGGAATGGTGACCAAGAAAAAGGTCCCAAGCATACAGCACCTGAAAATGCATTTCATCTGAGGTCAGATTCTGTTTCTTCTAAACAAAGATTTTAAAAAAGGTGACTCTCATGGTAAAAATTCAAATTATGTATGTAGTGGCAATAGAAAATGTGCAAAAAGAATGAAGCAAAAATGTACAAAAAAGAATGGATGCAAAAAATGTGGGAAAGCCTTCTTCCAAAAGTCAGACCTCATTGTACATAACAGAATTCACGCAGGAGAAAAACCTGTTGTGTGTACTGAATGTGGGAAAGCCTTCAGCAAGATTTCAAATCTCATTATACATCTGAAAGTCCATACTTAAGAGAAACCCTATGAATGTATTGAATGTAGAAAAGCTTTATCCCATAAGTCACACCTTATTGAACATCAGATAATTCACACTGGAGAGAAGCCTTATGAATGTAATGAATGTGGGAAAGCCTTTTTCCAGAAATCACACCTCAATGTTCATCAGAGAATTCACACCGGAGAAAAACGCTATGCATGTGATGAATGTGGGAGAGCCTTCCGTGTGAGGTCACACCTCTTTTTACACCGAAGAACACACACAGGAGAGAAGTCTTATGTATGCACTAAGGGTGAGAGAGCTTTCAGTGAAGTGTCATGCCTTATTAGATACCAGAAAATCCATACTGGGGAGAAACCTTATGAATGTAATGAGTGTAAAAAAGCCTTTTCTGAGAAATCGGCCCTCATTATACATCACAGAACTCACACGGGGGGGGGGAATCCTATGAATGCAATCACTGTGGAAAAACCTTCAGACATAGCTCAGGCCTCTGTCAGCATAAGAAGATTCATAAAGGAAAAGTTCCCTGAAAGAGAAATTAATGTGGACATACCTTCAACTAGAATGTATAGTTACAGAAAGCCTTCAGTAGAAGTCAAATTTTATTATGTATTGAGAAATCTTACTAAGTCTATAAATTTATTTACAAAAGTATGTAGCTATGTCCTATGGAAATCATATTCCAGATATGATTCCAAAGTATTGTTAGAAGACATTACAGAAAGTATACCTGTTTACTAGAGGATACATGTTCACTGTGGACCACAAAGGCTTTTAAAATACAAATAAGTAGAATAGTCAGAACAAAAATTAGAAAACCATCTATGAATAGGGTATGAAAACATTACTGTATGTGCTACTATTTACTACTCTAAATCTCGGCTGCACTACGCTACGTTATCTGCCACATAACAGAAGACATACATGTTGGAATTACATATGTAAATCTACAATAATCATGAATATAAACTAAGATTACATATAGAATGCCATCTACCAAGATTTTCCACATTAAATAATGCCATTTTCTTCTACCTTAAGACAATGTGAATTGAAAGCAAAATTATAGTGTTTAATAAGAATTCCAAAGTGTAACATAAATTCTTTTCCTAGAGCTTGCTGGTATATACAAAAGACTCCTGCTGCTTCTTGATCAGTGATATAGTATGTAAAGTCTCATTTACATGAAGTATATAAATATGAGATGATGTCATATGAGATTGAATGGGCAAAAGAAAATATTCATGGCATCTTATAAGACTCATTATAATTTAAAATGTAGTTCTTGGTGGGTGAATTGCTTCCTGCTTACATAATGTTACGAACTAAATTGGCTGCTCACCTAATCTATATGCTTTAGCCCTAACCCCCATGCCTCAGAATGTAACTTCGGACATGGGGGCTCTAAAGAATATCTAAGTTTAAATGAAGCTGTTAAGATGTGCCCTAATTCAGTCTGACTAGTGTCCTTATAAGAACTGGAGACTAGGGACACACAAGGAGAGGCCAGGATCAGGTGTACACAGTAGGACCACCATATGAAGAAGCATAAGAAGGTGACCATCCACAAGCTAAGGAGAAAACCCACCAAGGAAACTCACCCTGCTGAACTTGTACTGTGGACTTCTACCTTCCAGAAATGTGAGAAAATAAACTTCTATTGTTTAAAAAAAAAAAAACCAACCAGGATAGTTAAGGGAACCCAGATGCAATGCAAATTGTGACAAATAAATTTAACTATATTATAAATTTATAACAAAGCTTCAATGAAAGGGAAAGGGGAAAGCAGAATTTATCTGAGAAATGTTGGAGAACAATTTGCATATTGTAAGGCTAAAGGCAAAAATAACCTCACATACAGACTCTTCTTTAGTTGGTTCTCACAGGGGTACAAGTAAACAGTTTTAAAACTACCTTACATGTATAGTAGGACAAAACCAGTAAGGAAATCTAATGTAGATTATAAGACACAGATTTCTTTACTATCAGAGAAAGACATTACAAATAAACATCAAAGGGAAGTATAGAATAAATCTTGGTGGTATGATTAGAATTAGAAATATCAGAATGAACTTGTGATTTATTGAATATATTTACAAATAGACAGATGCAGAAATAAATGCAGGTATGTGTGTATAGGGTTGGTTTATATACATACGTTAGGTTGTTTTATATACATACATTTCCAAACTATGGCTGCTGAGAAGAGCTAGAAGCAGTGACACCTCAATAGCAATGAGCACATCTGATGCCCAGATCTTGATTTCTAAATATCAATCTCCAATAAAAGGTGCCAAGGATCCTTGGTTAGAAAAAAGAAAATACAATGATTCATAGATACATACTTAATCCATTCCGGGACCCCATTCGAGTTTCAAATCATTTGAGTTCGAACACAGTTTTTCCCCTTTAAAATAATAGAAACTGGATTAATCTGTTCCTGGGTCCCACAAACTCAAATTTTCAAAATGATTTTAAATACATTGGATTTTAAGGTAAAATATTAACAAATAATAATATTTGAATAAAAAGTAAAATAATAAACTTAAAAATATAAAAACCTAAAAATGTAAAGGCCTATTTTATCACAATTGAACACTTGGTTCAAAACATACCCCCACACTGTTCACAAACTCCTTAAACTCCTTTATAAACTTTTCTGTTGCTTCCGAATTAGAACTGGCAGCCTCTCCATGCATAACACCACTACAGATCCCAATCCTTTTCTTAAAGTTATTCGATCACCCCCTACTGGCTTTCAACTCCTCCTTTTGAGCACTAGTGTCAGGCATGCCCTTCACTAGCATCTCAGAAATCACATCACCAGCCAGGTGTCTTTCATTAATCCAAACTAAAAGGAGTTTTTCCATCTCTTTCATGCTTTTCACTGTCCTAGAGGTCAGCATTGTAACCACATCAGCTGCTTTGATAGCTTCTTTTTTTTATTATTATTAAACCATAGCTGTGTACATTAGTATGATCGTGGGGCACCATACACTTGGTTCATAGATCGTTTGACACATTTTCATCACATTAGTTAACATAGCTTTTGTAGCATTTTCTTAGTTATTTTGCTAAGACCTTTACATTCCACATTTACTAGGATTCACATATAACCTTGTAAGATGCACCGCAGGTGTAATCCCATTAATCCCCCTCCCTCCACCGACCTCCCTTTCCCCTTTCTCCCTATTCTTAGGTTTTAACTGGGATATAGCTTTCATGTGAAGGTCCTACATTAGTTTCATAATAAGGGTGAGTACATTGGGTACTTTTTCTTCCATTCTTGAGACACTTTACTGGAACATATTCTTCTTAGTAAAGTGTCTCAAGAATGCTTTGATAGCTTCTTTATTTTTCAAAATTGTACAGTCATTTAGGCATCTTAAATCAGCCGCAGGTGTACCGCTTTCATGCTTAGCAACAAGATCTTTCTTAATTTCAATCTTACTTCTAACAGCTTTCTTCTTACTCTTATTTTCCTCACTACACTTTTTAGGACCCATGGCAAATATGCTTACTTGTTATTATATTTTTTAAAAACACACAAAACAGGCACAAAAGCATAAAATTAGCGGTAAAAATCACACAAGATGCTTTCACTACAGCTTTTGACAATGAACTGAATGACAAAGCGCATGGGTGGCCCAAGCACTGGAGAAATGTAGGCACAAAAACACACGAACAACATGCTGGGCATTAAGATTCCAAAGTAGCATTTGGATTTTGGGCAAAATTTGCTCAAATTTTTTGTTCTGATTCCAAGTTGTTCCCATTCTGGGGCATTTGGATTCCTGGAGCAATCGTGTGCAAAGTGAGCCTAGGCTATCTTCTTGTGCCAAAAAGTGAAGAAATGTTAACAAATAAAATAAGATAATGGAGACATACCAAAAGAGCACAGGTATATGTCAAAGTAAAAGAAATCCATACATTAAAGGGATATCCACACTCCCATGTTTATTGCAGCACTATTCACAATAGCCAAGGTATAGAATCAACATAAGTGTCCATCAATGAAAGAATGGATAAAGAAAATGTAGTGCATATACACAAGGGAATATTATTCAGCAGTTAAAAAAATGAAATCCTGACATTTGCAAAAACATGAATGGAGCTGGAGAGTATAATGTTAAGTGAAAGAAGCCAGGCATGGAGAGACAAATAGTATATGAATGATGGTTACCAAGCCTGGGAAAAGAAGCAGGACCAGGGGATAAAGTGGGAATGGTTAATGGATACAGAATTAGATTAGATAGAATGAATAAGATCTGGTTAGTATTCAGTAGGAGCACAATGGGGTTACTATAGTTAACAATAATTTATTGTAGATTTTAAAGTAACTAAAAGAGTGAAATTGGAATGCTCCACAAAGAAGTGATAACATGCTTAAGTTGCTGTCTACCCTAAAAACCCTTATTTTATATACATTGTGTGCCTATACCAAAGCATCACATGTACCCCATAAATATATTTAACTATTATATATAATACTTAATATAGTGTATTAGTTAATAATATAACAGTTAATATAGTACTATAACAATTTTGAATAAAAATAAAAGCAGACTAAAAATAAAAAAGACAGAGATGCCCATCTCAGAAAGCTTCCAGTGAATATAACTGGAATAATTTGAGCAACAAAATAAACGATACTATTGGATTATAATCTAAATAATAAAATAAATATCTATAAGTCCTTGGTTACATAAATAAGTGATTAAGTAAATAAATAAATGGAGAAAAAAGACAAATCTTCTTGACACAGAAACTCCAACCAATAAATACATAAGGAATGAGAAAAATAGAAAATCACTGCTAAAACGTATTAATATTTTCTGCAGGTAACATCCACTGAAGCATGCTAAAATCAGTCAGAGAAACTTTAAAAAGAAACAGGAGAGTGTAACTCATCAAACTATTAATTACTGTGATGGTTTCGACTTATATTCACAAATTCTCTGATACTCCTCCTTCACCAGAGGAACTTAATTCTCCTCCTCTTAAATGTAGGCAGGAGATATTGATTCACATCTAGCAAATAGAATGTGCAAAGGGAAAAATAATAACTTCATAGCAAATAAACATGGCGGACATCACCTTAAACAAGTAATTAATGCTAACATCACCACGAAAAGAAAAACAAATCATGATGATATCATGTATCCCTGGGCATAGTGTAATGGTGTATTCTTCTCATCAGGACATAGGATCAGACAAATGTAAATTTAGCAACAGTCTAAAAAATGTTTGACCAAACGTGCCATAAGTATCAAGGTCATTAAGACAAAGAGAGACCAAGAAGCTACCACAGATTGGAAAAGACAAGAAAGTCATGACAACTAAATGTAACATGGTAGCCTGAACAGGATCCTGTACCAGAAAAAGAACATTATTGAAGAAATTGAGGAAGATCTGTAGGTTAGCAAACAGTACTACACCATGTCAATTTTTTAGTTCTAAGTAATGTACCAAAGTTATGTAAGACATTAACACCAGGGTGGGTGGAGACAAGATGGCTGACTGAAGCCAGCTTTCCACAGAGGCTCCTGTCCAGAAGAAGAGTCAAAGGACAGAAATTTAGCAAGTAACCTGGTGGATTAGAGCTGTGCCAAGAGACAAGGTTGAAGAATGCATATCAACCCTGCTGAGGTGAGCTGCGACCCCCAGGATATAAATAAAAGGTACAAAATCCATCCCTAAGTGGACAGGAGTCCCCTCCCCCATGATAATGGCTTGGAGTACCCTATAAACAAATGAGCAGAGTTCAAAAGTCCTCCCATTATACTCCACAAGAGAGACACTCTAAAAACTGGATCTACTTCCCCTGCTAGGGTGCCATGGCTCTCTCCTGCCAGGCATAAAACTGTATAAAACTGTATATACTCTCTACCTGCAATTCTGATCTTCCAGCACTCCTCTCCACTCTCACTCTAAGATCTGGAGGCCTGTCCCCCAGGAGTTCAGATTCTTGGGTGTTTTCTCGACGGGTGTGGACAGGGCCTGGCCTGCTGCTGGTCAGTGCTGATTCTGCAGCACAGGAGTGAGGAGAGGACAGTTGAGAGGAAACCACACAGGAGCTGCGGTGCCCCAAGGCACAGAGCAGCAGCCATTCTGGGCAACAATAGGGCTCACCCCTGGATATTCCATAGTACACCTCCTGTCTCTCTGGGCAACCAGAGGAGGCCAGGCATCTTCTCAGGTGGCAACTACCAGCAGAACAGATCTGGGATGGAAATGCAGGCCTCGTGGGTAAAGGGTTTGCCTGAGGCAGTACAGCCAGGGTGGAGCATGGTGACTAGAAAATGCACGCACAGAGCCAGCTGATTCCAGGGTGGGGCTGACCCAGAGGACCGCTTTACTGAGCCTAAGACACACCAGGCCCCAGGGGATCATCAGCCTAAACAAAGGAGGGCAGGCAGAGGCTGGAACTGACAGGTAACCATGCTGCAAATACAAACTACAGCTGAGACTGGACAGCTGTACAGATAGGGCCTGAGGCACAGATTCAATGAACTCAAAACAACTTCTCTTCTGCAGGGGAATTTAGTAGGGACAGAAACAAATTCCACAAAGTTGTTCTGTCCTGTCAGTAACAACAATCAGGGGCAGGGCTGGAACTGACTGAACAGTCCCAGCCTCCATTAAACATCGAGGTTGTCAGGCCTCACTTCCTCCTGCCAGACAGTGGCAGAGAGCAGAGGCCTGGCTGAGGACACATAGATATCCTTGTGATTCAGGCAGGTGCAAACCCCTGGAGTATCTGCTCATTGGAGTCAAAAGAGTCACACCCCTGTGGGGTGAGGTTATCAGTGACTGGGTGTGACAGAGGTGAAAGGTGGGGAAGGAGGGATCGACCTTCCCAGACTACTCTATTTGCTGGGTGGGTCCTCCTGACCTCATGGAGCACCAGAACAAGTCATATTTGAGTTGTCAGCAGACTCCTGCGATCTACTTGCCAGAGACCTTTTAAACGCTCCCACCTGAGACAGGTGCTGATTGAGACAATTGATTTCAACCTTTTGAACTGAGCCAATCACCCAAGAACAATGCAAGTGGTACCCTAGGTGTGTGCTTGTAGGAAGGTTTGATTTTCCATTTCCAATTGTTGACTGTGGGGGGTGGGGTGGCTTAATTGCTGGTATTTCTCCACAGCTGAGGCTTCAACCCAGAGTAACTGATGCACTAGGATTGGACAGAGACCAGCTGAAAACAGACAGAGCCACTTAGCCCCACCACACCAAACAGGTCCCCAGTTTCTCAGGCCATAGCACTGTATGGGTCCTTGACAAAGCTCCAGGGAAAAAGGTACAGATACCTGTCCCAGATTTTGGGCAAAGAGCTGGTTAATCACTACTCCTGGAGCCTCAAACCAAAATTTTCTTTATCCACTCATCTAGTCAAATGGTGTAAAATAATCATGGGGCGGAATCAGTGGAAAAACTCTGGTAACATGAATAACCAACCCCCCCCCCCAAGGAAAGATATGGAAGATGTAACCAAAGATCCCATTCATAAACAGATGGCCGAGATGGCACAAATTGAAATCAGAATTTGGATTGCAAACAAGATTAATAGAATGGAGGAAAAGTTGGAATTAGAAATTCAAGGAGCAATTCAAAAGTTGGAATTAGAAATTCGAGGAGCAATTTGAAAGTTGTCTCAAAAATTCAACAAATTTAAAGACAAAGCCACCAAAGATTTTGACACATTGAAGCAAAAATTTGCAGTCCTCAAAGATCTGTAAAGTACAGTAGAATCCCTGAGTAACAGAGTGGAGCAAGCAGAAGAAAGGATTTCTGACATTGAAGACAAAGCTTTTGAATGCTACCAAACTCTCAAAGAGGAAGAGAAATGGAGAGCAAAAATGGATCATTCTCCCAGAGAGCCCTAGGATAATTTGAAGAAACACAATATTCACCTTATAGGGATCCCTGAAGGTGACAAAGTAGCTTTGCAAGGCACAGAGGATCTTCTGCATGAGATTATGAATGAGAACTTTCCAGACATGCCAAGAGATTCTAAAATTCAGATAGCAGACAGTTTCAGAACCCCAGAATGACTCAACCTGAATAAGACATCCCCCAGGCACATCATAATTAACTTCACTAAACTTAATATGAAGGAGAAAGTTCTGAAAGCAGCCAGACATAAGAAAAACATAACCTACAAAGAAAGAATATTAGAATGATTGCAGATCTCTCTGCTGAAACCTTTCAAGCCAGAAGAGGTTGGTCATCGACTTTAATCTCCTGAAACAAAATAACTTTCAACCCAGGATCCTTTATCCAGCTAAACTGAGTTTCACTTATGGTGGAGAAATTAAATACTTTAATGACATTCACATGTTGAAGAAATTTGTCATAACCCAAGCAGCTTTTCAGGATATTCTCAGTTCTATCCTCCATAATGACCAGCACAATCCTCTACCACAAAAGTAAATTCACTCAGAAACTTTTTATTAAACTCCAACTTCGACAGTGGCAAAAGGATTAAAAATGTCCACCGGATGTTCGAAGAACTTGATACCCAAAATTTTACCAAGCTTATCAATATTCTCCATTAGTGTGAACGGCTTAAACTGTCCGCTAAAGAGGCACAGGTTGGCTGACTGGATACAAAAACTAGAGCCAGATATTTCCTGCATACAAGAATCACATCTCACTTTAAAAGATAAATATAGACTCAGGTTGAAAGGATGGTCATTCATATTTCAAGCAAATGGTAATCAGAAAAAAGCAGGTGTTGCAATTCAATTTGCAGATACAATAGGCTTTAAACCAATAAAAGTAAGGAAGGATAAGAATGGTCACTTCATATTTGTTAAGGGTAATACTCAATATGATGAGATTTCAATTATTAATATTTATACTCCCAACCAGAATGTGCCTAAATTTATAAGAGAAACTCTAACAGACATGAGCAACTTGATTTCCTCCAGCTCTATAATAGTTGGACATTTTAACACTCCTTTGGCAGTGTTGGATAGATCCTTCAATAAGAAGCTGAGTGAAGAAATTTTAGATTTAAACCTAACCATTTAACATTTGGATTTAGCAAACATCTACAGAAAATTTCATCCCAACAAGACTGAATGAATATACATACTTCTCATCAGCCCATGGAACATACTTCAAAGTCAGTCACATCTTAGGTCACAAGTCTACCCTCAGTAAATTTAAAGAAATAGAAATTATTCCTTGCATCTTCTCGGACCACCATGGAATAAAAGTCAAACTCAGTAACAACAGGAATCTGAATATCCATACAAAAATATGGAAGTTAAATAACCTTATGCTGATTGACAGCTCTGTCATAGATGAGATTAAGAAGAAAATGGCCAATTTTTTAGAACAAAACGACAATGAAGACATGAATTATCAGAACCTCTGGGATACCGCAAAGGGAGTTCTAAGAGGGAAATTTATAACACTGCAAGCCTTCCTCAAGAGAACAAAAAGAGAAGAAGTTAACAACTTAAGGGAACATCTCAAACAACTGGAAAAAGAACATTCCAACCCCAAACCTAGTAGTAGACAAGAAATAACCAAAATTAGAGCAGAATTAAATGAAATTGAAAACAAAAGAATCATACAACAGATCAATAAATCAAAAAGTTGGTTTTTTGAAAAGGTCAATAAAATAGATAAACCTTTGGCTAACCAGCAAAAAAAGAGTAAAATCTCTAATTTCATCAATCAGAAATGACAAAGATGAAATAACAGACTCCTTAGAAATTCAAAAAATCCTTATGAATATTATAAGAAACTTTATTCTCAGAAATAGGAAAATCTGAAGGAAATTGACCAATACATAAAAGCATCTCAGCTTCCAAGACTTAGCCAGAATAAAGTGGAAATGTTGAACAGGCCCTTATCAAGTAATGAAATAGCATCAACCATACAAAATCTCCCTAAAAAAGGAAGCCCGGGACCAGATGGCTTCACATCAGAATTCTATCAAACCTTTAAAGAGGAACTAGTACTTACATTACTCAACCTGTTCCAAAATATAGAAAAAGAAGGAAGACTACGCAACAAGTTCTATGAAGCAAACATCACCCTGATCCCCAAACCAGGAAAAGAACCATCAAGAAAAGAAAATTATAGACCAATATCACTGATGAATATAGATGCAAAAATATTCAACAAGATCCTAATAAACAGAATCAAGCAACACATCAAACAAATTATACATCATGACCAAGTCAGTTTTATCCCAGGGTCTCAAGGCTCATTCAACATACGTAAATCTATAAGTATAATTCAGCACATAAACAAATTAAAAAACAAAGACCATATGATTCTCTCAATTGATGCATAAAAAGCTTTTGATAATATCCAGCATCCCTTCATGATCAAAACACTTAAGAAAATTGGTATAGAAGGGACATTTATTAAACTGATAGAGGCCATCTACAGCAAACCCACAGCCAATATCATATTGAATGGAGTTAAATTGAAATCATTTCCACTCAGATCAGGAACCAGACAAGGTTGCCCATTGTTTCCACTGCTCTTTAACATTGTAATGGAAGTTTTATCCATAAAAATTAGGGAAGAAAAGACGATCAAGCGTACCCGTATAGGGTCAGAAGAGACCAAACTTTCGCTCTTCACAGATGATATCATTGTATATCTGGAAAACACCAGGGATTCTACTACAAAACTCTAAGAACTGATCAAGGAATACAGCAGTGTCTCAGGTTACAAAATCAACATTCATAAATCAGTAGCCTTTATATATACCAACAATAGTCAAGTTGAAAAAACAGTTAAGGACTCTATTCTATTCACAGTAGTGCCAAAGAAGATGAAACATTTGGGAGATTATCTAACAAAGAACGTGAAAAATCTCTATAAAGAGAATTATGAAACTCTAAGAAAAGAAATAGCTGAAAATGTTAACAAATGGAAAAACATACCATGCTCATGGCTGGGAAGAATCAACATTGTTAAAATGTCCATATTACCCAAAGAAATACACAATTTTAATGCAATCCCTATTAAAACTCCACTGTCATACTTTAAAGATCTTGAAAAAATAATATTTCAGTTTACATGGAATCTGAAAAAAACTCGAATAGCCAAGACATTACTCAGAAATAAAAACAAAGCAGGAGGAATCACACTACCAGACCTCAGACTATACTATAAATCGACAGTGATCAAAACAGCATGGTACTGGCACAAAAACAGGGAGGTAGATGTATGGAACAGAATAAAGAACCAAGAGATGAATCTAGCTACTTACCTTTATCTGATCTTTGACAAGTCAATTAAAAACATTCAGTGGGGAAAAGATTCCCTATTTAACAAATGGTGCTGGGTGAACTGGCTGGCAACCTGTAGAAAACTGAAACTGGACCCACACCTTTCACCATTAACTAAGATAGACCCTCACTGGGTTAAAGATTTAAACTTAAGACAGGAAACTATAAAAATACTAGATGAGATGGCAGGGAAAACTCTTCAAGAAATCGTTCTGGGAGAGTATTTTATGAGGAGGACCCCCCACCCACCAGGCAATTGAAGCAGCTTCAAAAATACACGGCCTACAGACATATGAAAAAATGCTCATCATTCTTAATGATAAGAGAAATGCAAATCAAAACTACTTTGAGATATCATCTAACTTCAGTAAGATTAGCCCATATCACAAAATCCCAAGACCAGAGATGTTGGAGTGGATGTGGAGAAAAGGGAACACTTCTACACTGCTGGTAGGAATGCAAATTAATACATTCCTTTTGGAAAGATATTTGGAGAACACTTAGAGATCTAAAAATAGATCTGCCATTCAATCCTATAATTGCTCTGCTAGATATATACCCAGAAGACCAAAAATCACATTATAACAAAGATATTTGTACCAGAATGTTTATTGCAGCCCAATTCATAATTGCTAAGTCATGGAAAAAGCCCAAGTGCCCATCAATCCATGAATGGATTGATAAATTGTGGTATATGTACACCATGGAATACTATGCAGCCTTAAAGAAAGATGGAGACTTTACCTCTTTCATGTTTACATGTAGGGAGCTGGAACATATTCTTCTTAGTAAAGTATCTCAAGTATCTCAAGAATGGAGGAAATAGTATCCAATATACTCAGCCCTGCTATGAAACTAATTTATGCCTTTCATAGGAAAGCTATAACCCAGTTATAACCTAAGAATATGGAGAAGGGGGAGAGGGAGGCAAAGGGGTGGAGGATGAGCAAAGGGAGGGTGATTGGTGAAATTACACCTATGGTGCATCTTACAAGGGTACATGTGAAACTTACTAAATGTAGAATATGAATGTCTTAACACAATAACTAAGAAAATGCCAGGAAGGCTATGTTAACCAGTGTGATGAAAATATGTCAAATGGTATATAAAACCAGTGTATGGTGCCTCATGATCACATTAATGTACACAGCTATGATTTAATTTAAAAAAAAAAAGACATTAACACCAGGAGAAGCTGGCGAAGGGCATATAGACACCTGCAATTCTATCTCTCATCTCTTATTTTTTCAAAATGAAACATTTTTTGTTAATGTCCTATATGATATCAGGCTTCCAATGTGGTTATTAACCTTCACTCCTAAGAACAGGGTTATAGGAGCTCTCCCACCCCACCACTATAGAAATATCATGCCACAAAAAGCAGAACACAGGAATATGCCTTGGAAAAGGGGAGAATTGAAAACAAAGAAATGTTAAATAATTTTGTAGAAGAAAATAATAAAATGAAAGGAGTTATGCCACCTTCCACTCTGAACCTCATGAAGCCACTCGGACCCTATCCTTATATTCCCACTGTCATTTTCCATCATTCATACTCCTCTCCGATCACCATATTAGGATACAGTCTAAATTGTTGTAACAAAAGCTCTCAGAAAGTTCATGGAAAATTAATTTAAAAGATAAAAATTAAAAATATAAACTTTATTTCTCAATTTAAGTTACATCAGACTCAAGACATTTTTGTAAGCACTCATACCAACCAGTTAGTCTATCCCTAAAGAACTGAGAGTCCTTGGAATTATACCATGTAAATGCAATGTTTTTATATTATTAGCTGAAGAAAAATAAGTGCTCTTTATAGATTATTTAAGATTGGAGAAGGTGCAGGGAAAAGGACATCAGAAAGAGCCAAATCAGAACTATAAGGTGGATACCTGATGACTTCCCATCAAAACTCTCATAAAGTTGTTTGATGAGAGGAATGAGCAAGAATGTTGTTATGGTGGAGAAGGACTCGCTGGTGAAGCTTTCCTGTGTGTTTTTCTGCTAAAGTGTTAGCTTACTTTCTCAAAATATTCTCATAATAATCAGATGTTATCATTTTTTAGCTCTCTAGAAAGTCAACTGGCAAAATACCTTGAGCATCCCAAAGAAAATATTGGCATGACCTTTGCTCTTGATTGGTTCACTTTTGCTTTGACTGTACCACTTTCACCCCTTGGTAGCCATTGTTTTGATTGTGCTTTGTCTTCAGGATCCTACTGTAAAGCTACATTTCATGTCCTGTTATAATTCTTCCAAGAAACGCTTCAGGATCTTGATCCTACTTGTTTAAAATTTCCATTGAAAGCTCCTGTCTGCAGTTGATCTGGGTGCCACAGTTTTGGCACCCATAAGTGGAAAGTTTGCTCAACTTAATTTTTCAGTCAGAATTTTGTAAGCTGAACCAACTGAGAAGTTTATGGTTTTGGCAATTATTTGTGGTGTTAATCATCAGTGCTCCTTAAAAAGAGCAAGAACAAGATAAAATTTTTCTTCACAGACCACTGCATGCTTCGTCTCCAACATAATCTCATCCCTTCTTAAAATGAGTTACCTATTTGTAAACTAATGATTTCTTTGGGGAATTTTACTTGTAAACTTTTCATAAAGCATCAATGATTTCACCATTCTTCCACCCAAACTGCACCATAAATTTGATGTCTGTTCTTGCTTCAATTTTAGTAGAATTCATGTTGCTCTGATAGGGGTTTCCTTTAAATTGATGTCTTACACTTCCTAGAGCTTCACACTAGATCCTGTTGGGACATGTTATATCAAGTTAGTACATATTTATTTTAGCGCCAAAATATTTTGAAACCTATGCATAGTTTTTTGGTGATACACATTTTCCATGAACTTTTTGAAGACCCTTCATACAAAGATTTAAAAAGATTATAGTTTTTATCTCATTTTGCAATTCAAAATCAAGTAGGCCAGTTCTTTTGGGTTGACTCTGTTATCCTCTATGTGTTTTCTGTCTCTAGATACAACTTAGCTGATCCATCTCTCACCATCCTCCAACCTGAAGGAAAAAGGGAAGAGGCAGAGCAGTCCAGGCCCCTTCCTTGCCTTGCCTTTCTCTTGCTCACATCCCCTTGGCCAGAAATAAGATACATGGCCTGACAAGGTTGTAAGGGAGCCTAAGAAATGTAGTCTCTAACTGGGCAGCAGTGTGCTTAGCTAAAGCTCCACAGTTCTCCTACAAAAGGGGGAGGGGTGAGTTTGGTTCTGTTGGACAAACAGCAGTCTCTGCCAGTATCCCTAATTCAAAATCCTTTCACAAAATTATTCCATGCACTGTTGAGCAATTTTCTGGCTATATAAAGTGATGAAAAAAGGAAAGTTAATGCTCAATTTGACAGAAGAAAATTAAATTTTATAAAAGACAACACATGATATTAAGCCACAGGAATAAGAGGAAAACTGTGCCATTGAATCTATCTAGAGAGAACATATGAACAACTAGCTTTGGGATCCTTGTAAGGCAGATTGGGAAAATGGCTACAATTCTTTTCTCCTTTCCATGCCTCTACCTTTGTAATGTGACTTTGTATCTCTGTCCCACCAAGAGAAGGAGTCTATTTCCTACCCCTTAAATTTGGACTGCCCTTGTGACCTGCTTTGTTCAATGAAATGCAATACAAGCATTACGCACAAAGTCCACACCTCAGCCCGAGAAGACTTGCACATTCCTCCTCTTTCTCTTGGAATGTTACCACCAGTTGAACAAGCTCAGGCTAGCCTCTTGGAGGATCAAGACCGTAGGGAACCAAGCCGAGCCAGGCCATGCCAGCTGAAGCCATCCTAAACCAGTCAGCTTCCAGCTGATGAGCTGACTTGGCAGCAGGCCACAGACAAAGAAGAAGCCCAGCCCAGATCAGCTAACCCAAATCAAAAGGATGTCTCAGTGGACCCATAGACTCTTAAGGCCCATAAGGTCATTATTCATTTTTTTTTTTTTTTGCCAAAAAATAAACACCAACTTTATTAATATAATAGCAACAGGAAGAGTTTCCAATTTTTCAGAAGGAAAGTAACATGAAAGCCGCACCACCTGGTAAGCATTACAAGATTAAATGCCTACATTTAATGTTCTAGTAGTTCCCCACCACACACTCAAGGTCCCTCAAGGACAACTTCCATCAGACCTGCTGCAAGAACATGTTTTCCACTGTGTGAACTTCATAGTCAACTTCTTAAAAAGAAGAAAGAAATATTATACCTTTCTAGAAGATATTAGTATAGAGAGAACACACCCATGTGGAGAACAGAGGTTTGCTTCTCAAATTTGAGAAAAAAATATTAACTAATCTATTAATTTTTCTCTTATCTAATCTGCCAGTTTTCTCTGTGAAGAATCTTTTTCCATCCCTACTACATGTCTGGGTGAACGAGAGGAAAGGGAGGCAATCACCAGTAGGCAATTCTGGTGATTCTAGGGGCTCCATTCCCTTTCTGCTGGTAGTAGTAGGCATCTTTTCTGGCAGCTGCAGCAGCTTGATGTAAGGAAGAAGTTGCTATCCACCCACCCACCCACCAATCATCTTTCTTGAAGCCATATTTTTTGCATTCAAAAAGAGGTCTTAGAGCTCCCTGAATTGACAATTTCTGAGCAGCCATTTCTCTCCTTCTCCTGGATGGTGAATTCCTTACAATAATGAGCATCAGAGACTCCAGCGCCTCCACAGATCACACAGTGCCCCTGACCTGCAGGGATAGAGTGACAAAGTATGGGAAGCTGGCCTGCTGCTTGAATAGGTGAGTTTTTTTTCTCTCTGGCCACAGGTTATCCAGGCATAGCAGGGGTTGTTGAGGACAGGAAGAGGAAGAGCACAGCTTTGCCTTTGGAGGCAGCCTTGCACTTAACTCATAGCCCTGCCACTTATTAGCTGTGTGGCCTGGAACTTGCTTAAACCCCTCAGTACTTTAGTTTCCTCATCTGTACATATTACATTACAATCACATTAGTAATGATCTTTACCATGAGTGCTTGACATGAGTGCACATTAAATGATATTGAATTTGTTAAAGGATCAGTTCTACACCAGAGTCAGAGGTATTATAATGAAATAATCTAATAGTGCCCAGAACATGGGAAAGAGCTTCAATAAATGGTAGTCATTATTGTGATCCCTATCTATTAATGCACACAGTTTTGCCTCATTGGCCTGGCTAGACTCTCTGTCACATTATTTTGACTCTTTTTATGCCTAGCACCTGCTAGTTTGCCACCTGTTCTGCCTATTGGACTCAATTTCCTCAAGTCATCTCCTCCCAGCCCACTGGGCAAAGGTTATTCCATGCCCTGGCCTCTCCTGGTCAGACCCACCCTGCTGGAGGTCACCAGAACAGGCCTGTGTGTATCTTACTAAGACCATTTATTCCTCAAAATGACGCTCTCCAAAAATGGAGTAAAAACACAATGGTGATTGAGAAAAAAGGGGAAATGCGTAAGAGGAGATGGCATGGTGACAAGCACATTCAAGGCCATAAATATGTGGCAATTGCTTTTCTCATCTAGTTCTCTTATTTTGAAATTTTCCTGGCAGAGATCTGGTATTATTAGCCATTATGATGAGGCAGAAGGTTTTTATTTGCGCAGTCACATGGGGATCACGTAGGACTGACAACCAGCGAGGAAATTATATCATTCTTAAGGAAAGAGAGAGGAAGGGGAAGGAGGGGTTCCAAGTGAGAACAGAAATGAAGGAGTAAGTCCCTTGCACCTATCGTGTTGTCATTGTGCTTTTAACAGCCTAAACCTATTCTTTTTTTTTTTTTATTAAATCATAGTTGTGTACATTAATATGATCATGGGGCACCATACACTTGGTTCATAGACTGTTTGACACATTTTCATCACACTAGTTAACATAGACTTCCTGGCATTTTCTTAGTTATTTTGCTAAGACATTTACATTCCACATTTACTAAGTTTCACATATACCCTTGTAAGATGCACTGTAGGTGTAATCCTATCAATCCCCCTCTCTCTACCCACCTCCCCACTCCCTCCCCACCCTTACCCCCTTACCCCTATTCTTAGGTTGTAGCTGGGTTACGGCTTTCATGTGAAGGTCCTAAATTAGTTTCATAGTAGGGCTGAGTACATTGGGTACTTTTTCTTCCATTCTTGAGATACTTTACTAAGAAGAATATGTTCCAGCTCCATCCATGTAAACATGAAAGAGGTAAAGTCTCCATCTTTCTTTAAGGCTGCATAGTATTCCATGGTGTACATATACCACAATTTATTAATCTATTCGTGGATCAGTGGGCATTTGGGCTTTTTCCATGACTTAGCAATTATGATTAGGGCTGCAATAAACATTCCAGTACAAATATCTTTGTTATGAATTGATTTTTGGTCTTCTGGGTATATGCCCAGTAGAGGAATTACAGGACTGAATGGCAGGTCTATTTTTAGATCTCTAAGTGTTCTCCATATATCTTTCCAAAAGGAATGTATTAATTTGCCCTCCCACCAGCAGTGCAAAAGAGTTCCCTTTTCTCCACATCCACACCAACATCTCTGGTCTTGGGATTTTGTGATATAGGCTAGTCTCACTGGAGTTTGATGGTATCTCAAAATAGTTTTGATTTTCATTTCTCTGATGATTAAAGATGATAAGCATTTTTTCATGTGTCTGAAGGCTGCACGCCTGTCTTCTTCAGAGAAGTTTCTCTTCAAGTCCCTTGCTCTAAACCTATTCTTAATCAAAGCCTATTAGTAATTGATTATTCCACAAGCTGTACAGTAACACTTACAGCCTATCTTTCTAATCCCTGACTGGCTAGATAGCTGCAAAATCATATAGTGATGAGAAAAGAAGTTTCACATTCATAAGCAATGTCACCACAGATAACTGTTCTTACCCAAAAGTTTCCTATTATAAACATAGTTTGTAAACCCCTTCTGTATTTGCCATTCCACATGCCGATGGGGTTTTGATATGGTGCAAAGCAAATGCAGGCTTGTGGCTGCAGCATATGAAGTATCACTACGCAACATGAATCTCAAGCCAGCCCCTGCACCAGGTCCCACCCTGGCTGACTCCACTTCTGTTCATCACATTCGTCACTGCAGCCACACCTGCCCAGTGCTGACTTGCATCTTGGCACCCCCACCTGAAGAGACTCACTCCTGGGAGACATCTGCAAACTTCAGTCCATAACGTGAGTCTCCTCTCTATTCATACTCTCGATAATACAGCAAGGCCCCAAAATACTCTGAAGGCCAGGGCTTCAGGATGGAACCACCTGCACTTTCTCTGGAGAGCTGGTCTCTCTCCACCCCATCTCTCAGGATGTTCCATTGTCCCCACCCCTTGCCACATCCTGATTGGGGCTGGAACATTGGCTATTTCCACTTTGTTTCTATATCTTAGTCAGCCTGGGTTGCCATAACAAAGTAACATAGACTGGGAGCTTAACCAACATAAATTTATTTCTCCACATCTAGCTAAAGAGTCCAAGATCAAGGTGGTAGCAGGCTTGGGGTCTGGGGAAGTTGCAGGCAGTTGCCTTTTCACTATGTCCTCACATGGCCTTGCCTCAGTGTATATACTCAGAAAAATTAAATGATCTCTCTCTTTCTTCCTCTTCTTATAGACCACCAGTCCTACCTGATTAGGGTCCCTTTCTATGACCTCATTCAATCTTAATTAACTCTGAAAGCTTTATGTACAGATGTAACAATATTGGAGTTAGGGCTTCAACATACGACTTTTGGGTGACATAGTTCAGTTCATAACAGAGATATGGATAAGGCAGGTGACAAATATAAATAACATAGATATAGATGATAGAGAAAGAGATGTAATGAATGATAGAACACAGATGATAATAGAAGTTAGAGGAAGAAAGAGAGAGACAGATGTCTGCATCTATATCATATTTGGGCAGAAAAATGTCTACTGTCTTCCTACCTTCAGCAAGAGCCCACACTGCTCAGCCTGACTCCAAGACCCTCTGCAGTCTGCCTCGCTTGCTGGCTACTACCCTATATCCTGCTTTTGAGTCCTCATTGTCCCTAGAAGCATCCTCCAAGTCAAAATATTGTCACTCTTCCCAGCTAGGAACGAGGTGGTAAAGGGTCTCTTCCCACCACTCGGGTCCTTCCAGTGGTTCTATTTATCATTCACAAACATAATTCTTTGCTGCTTACTGGGGATGGATGATTTCACACATTCGTTCATTCATTTAGCCATTTGTTGAACAAGGGCTACAAGGGATAAGATCACTAGCCTGTCTGAACATTCTGCACCTGGATGGTTTGAAAATACCATCGGCAGTAACCAAACCAGCCCTACCTTTTGAAGGTTGTGACAAAGCGACCAGAAGCTCCAAGGAATAAGATTTCCCCTTCTGTCTTCTCACTTAAATGAGGGCTTAATTTGTGAGGCTAGTGGGCAAGAAGACATTGTTTTCATAAGAAGATGAAACAGAAAGGAAGGTCATAGCAGCCTCCACAGAGGCAGTCTGAGAAGCAGGACCACATTCTGCAGCCTGTGGTTGGTGCATAAGAAATTCCCAAGTATTTCATTTCATTTCTGTTTTATACTGTACTTCAGCATTTACTGGGAAATTAGGTAAAACGAAGCTGTAGTTTACTTTCAACTGGCCAGCAGTTGGATCCAGAAGGTAAAACATTTTGGCTCTGAATTCCGGGAAAACGAATTACTTATTACCCAACACTTTCAAGGCCTGTGTGCTCATTGGGAGGGTGGGGTGGTGGGGAGGGTTATTGGTGAAGGAAGGTAATTAGTGGAAGAGAAGGCAGAGACTCCAGTGAAAAGGAAGGCTCTGTCAATCTCCAAATCACACACAGTCAGGCCAGAATCTGCCTGTGTCCTGCTGTCACCCACCACCACCATCATGACATAGAGTGCTCCCACCTCCCACCCTGTGTTGCCCACATTTCTGCTTAGCCTCCTTGTGGTTTCAAGGGGGTGCTCTAGTTCACTAAAAATGTTGAGGAGAGGAGCTCTAATAACGATTAATACTGGTAGTTTCTAAGTCTTAAATCTTTCACAAAGTTTATCCCATCTCATGCCCACCATAGTCCTGGGATCTAGTATTATCCTCCCTGCCCTGATATCTCCCATTTTCCAGGCCAAAACACACACACAAAAGAAATGAGGCTCAAGTATCTATTGACTACACCAGGTAAGAGTTAAGAGAGTTTCAAATTTAAGACTTGACAAAGAAGTCTGGTTGAGTACTTATTCTAGTCTCACCAAGTACAGTGGTCCTGTGTGCCTGATTTCTGAGGTTCCTATTCAAACCATGCACCCTTACTGTACTTATTCCTAGCCAAACAATTCTATTCTGTGTTATTAATAGAGGAATAAAGCCTGCCTTCTCTCCACCACACCCATGGGCCCACACACACGTTCTAGTTGGCCCTTTGCAATGGGGGAACACCTCGGTCTGTGATTGGATGGTTGAGGCCGAGGACTTAGAAAAACACATAAGCAAGTCTTTGCCATTCAAGGGAAGCTCTGCCAACTCTGTGCCTTGAATTTAATTTTCATCTTTACCTGAACTTTTTGCTTTCTTTAAAATGCAAATAGCTCCACATACCACAAACCTCTTTCCAATAAATGAGAAACAAGCCACGGAAGAAAAACTTCTGAGGTATTTCCCAGCCAAACAAAACCAAAACTGAATGAGAGGTTAGCCTGCCTGACATTTTCAGTTTTACCAAAATTGTGCCTTAGTGTATCTGCTCAACCTCTGACCCAATTTTTATCACATTCCCTAAAGTTCCTCATTTAAGTCGGTATTTTCTTCTACATATTCCCCCACCTTCTTCCTTCCTTATTTGGATATCATTTGCTTGCCCATTATAGCTTGGTTTTGTTTGTTTTGCAGTCAAATCTCAGATTTGAGTGTGGCAAGACCGTTTGCAGTTTTCTGTTAATAGATTATATCATACCAAAGACAACTGAGCACCTCAAATATATCATTAATCTGTCTTTTTTTAAAACCACATTTGCAGTTACTATGCCTCTCTCAAGAAATAACACTGCCGTCCTGGTTAGTGTGACTTTGAGAAAGCCCCCTGACCTTTCCTTGAATTGCAATGCAAAAAACATAACAATAAATACCTAACAAAGTTTAGGAGAGGGAAAGATGAAATAACAAATGTCAAAGTGTTTTGAAATAGTAAGAGCCATAAAATGCAAAACCATTTTTTAAATCGTAAAATTAATTTTATAACAAACTTAATAATTGTATTAATATCTCTATTTCCTTGTCAGTAAAATAATGATATTAAATAGTACTTGTCCCATAAAGTTATTATGAAGATTACATGAAATAAAACAGCAAAGGTGCTTATCTCCTTATTTAACACATAAGTGCTCAAAAATGTTAGCTAGCCCCAGTGCCAGCATTCCCAAACACTGGCTGGTAAGTAAGGCACCTGTGATCAAGCCCATTTCACAGATGAGGACTCAGACTAAACTTTAACCTTTTATGACTTGTTAGAACATGTTTATATCTCTATGGCTGTTTGGTAGCAGTGGTTGATCTACCACGTCTCTACATTTTTGTACTTTGAAAGAGCAAATGAAAGCAATAGGCTCCTGGACCCTCTGAATATATAACTAGGGATCCATATAAAACATTATCTGACCTTTCTAGGCTATCTTGTCAGCAACTGTAACTCAATCACATATTCATGAGAAATAAAGAAATTAAAGAAAACAAGGAGGATAGAGTAGAAGGAGATAATTATTACTTATACTTTTAATCTCCCACCTATAAACAGTTAAAGAAAGGCAAATAATGGTGATGAAGTTTAGCAACAAACACTAAATCTCCCAACCTATACTGCAGAGATACCAGATAAGTCAATTTAAAGACTTTTGAAGCCTTTAACTTATCTCACAGTTTAGGGTTGCAAAGGAACTGATCCCAGCATGTGGATGTTGGGAGAGGAGTAAAAAAATCCACAAGACTGCAACCAGTTTTGTGGACATGACCCTACAGCAGATCTGAGAACTGCTTCTTGTAAGAAGAACAAAAGACTCCCCAGAAAAGTCTCTTGCCATCCAGCTTTAGCTTGTCCAAAAAGAAGGAAAAAAATAACTCAAGTCTGTCTTCAGCCAAGAACACCAGTAGGGGAATTAAAGAGCTGGGCACACAATAATTTTAAGGAACGTCAGAGGAGATTTAAATAGCACACATCAGCAGAAAAGAATGGGGAAACCTCCAGTATACTGACTTCATTGATACCCCATTTATCAGCAATTACCAACTCCATTAAAGGCCTAGTTTACAGCAGAAAGAGAAGCAGAGCCTAAAATATGTCCCAGCAGATGGACAGAGAGTGTCGGTGATGCCGTATTTCAAAGGCATCTGCAATGTTGTTATCATTGAACGTGGAGTCAGAAAGGCAGCAGACAAACAGTGTCCTGAGAGCCAGCAAATGATTTACTTGACCCTGGATGGGTAGAACTGACAGCAAAAACCTCATTAATTCCTCAGGTCACTCTGAAAGACATTAATTTGGTTTGGACTCAGGACGAGAGGAGATTTTCCAGACATACACCAGGAATTATGAAATCTCCATGGCCGGAGAAAGTATGTCCAAATCACTTTTTGCATAAATCATGCTGACTTTCTGAAGAAGGATAATATGCTTAATCAAGGGAGTTATGGAACTTCTTGTGCTTATTAGACAGAAAATAAAACAGTATTTTATTTGGTTATCAGTTCTGAGAGACAAATTTTTTTCCCCCTTTTTAAACTAAAGTCTTCTTCTGCCAGCATGGAGAGATCCTGGAAGCTGGAAGAAAATAGACATGCAAATAATTTGTTCATACAAAGTAGCTTTTCTTTTCTTTCTCTATTTTCAAGTAGGCACGTATGATATGTGGGCATCTGTTGTTAGTCCCAACCAAGGTGCCAGCCTTCCCCCTTATCTAGAACATTCTCAATATTTAATACATCCCCATAAATAACAATCACAATGATTAGTAGTTTATTTTATATATATTGGTGGCCTGGGCAAAAATTATGAGGTCTTCATAGTTGTATCAAGACTTCATAGTTGAATTACTAAGTATATAATTCTAACTAGAAAAACCTCTCTGTTCTCTCTCCAAGTCTGTGCAAGTCTGAGCACAAACACACATAGGGGAATAAAGGTCTCTGGACTCCCATCCTTCCTCAAAAAAAGTCACTTCCAATCCTTAAGTAACTTAATGACTTTTAAGCTCTATGGTTTTCCCAGAAATTCCGTTTATTTTTATCATTGTTAACTTTGGGAGAGAAAGGTGTGGAATACTTTTCTTGTAATAAAAAAAGTTGATTAAATCCAGAAAGAAGTCAATTGGGTTATTTACATCAGTAAATCACTTCATTTTAGGGACACTGACAGAAAAATTAAGTTATTCAAAATGGTCAGGAGAGAGAAAGAAAGAGATTGAAATGCTGCTAGACAATGAGCTTATACCTGAATGTCCAATGCAAAAGCCTTAAGCCCCCTTTCCTGATGATATCTTCCCTTGTAAAAGTCACATTCATCATGTTTAAAGCCAGGTTATCTCTGGCTGAAGAGAACATGCATTAGTACATTTTACTCATTCAATACTGAACACTCCCTATCAACAACAGTCTGTTTAAAGGGAACTAGGAGAATAAGAATTAATCACAGGAAGAGACAACTTAAGGGAGTTGAGCTATAAAATGGAATTCATTAGTAAGCCATAAAGTATTGCTGTCTTAACTAACTTTAGACTCTGCTTCCTCTGCCCTGGGACTGCAATTGCTCGCTCACCTGACAACCTAAAACCATCTCCATACACCTTTATCACCCCCTTTCTTTTCCCACTGGGATAGGGAGAACAGAGAGCTTATCGTGATGTAAGTGCACAATCATAGGGCCTCTGGCCCACAAACTTCTGGACAAATATTTAATTGGAGGCTTAAAAAGTCCAATGAAGACAGTAACCCTTACTTTCAAGGTTCTTTTCTCATCTCACCAGCTGCTTAGAATTGCGTAAGTTCTTCTCATAGGAGACTGTCACATCTGAGACAGAAAAATATCCTGGTTAAAACATAGGTTCAGAAAACAATGAACCTAACCATTTGTACACTCCTATTAATCTGAAGCTTAAAAAAATAAAATTAATTAAAAAAAAAAAACATAGGTTCACCTTTTTTACAGTCAAAGCTTCACCAGTTCTGACACATCTCAGCTGGGTGACCTGAAATAAGTCACTTAACCTCTCTAAGCTTCAGTTTCCTCAACAGTAAAATGGAGATAATAATAGCATCCATTAAAAGGGGAAGAGTAAAAACAAAATGATATCAGCATAAGCAATGCACCCCTGAACAGATATTGCCCTGTTGTAATAATCTTTTCTTGCTTGTTTCTTTTTATTAATAAAAATAATTTTTCTATGTCCTATTATTTCAAATTGATTAAAAACATATCTGAAGAAATCAAAACTCATAGCTATATAGAAAATCACCAAACTGCAAAAATAAACAATAAGAGAGGAAGAGAGGTAGAAAAGAAAAAAGGATATATACAAAGCAACCAGAAAACAATTATCAAAATGATATGAATAACTTGTCATCTATCAATAATAGCCTTGAATGTAAGCAGATTAAATTATCCTGTTCAAAGATGTATATTAGAAAAATGGACAATCAAAAACCCAACTGTATGCTGCCTACAAGAAATACACTTTGCCTGCAAAGACAGCATAGACTGAGAATAAAGGGATAGAAAAAGGTATTTCACAAGAATAGAAACCAAAAGCAAGCAGAAGTAGCTACATTATATCAGATAAAATAGACTTTAACTCCAAAGCTGTAAAAAGATACAAAGAAAGCCATTATATAATGATAAAGGGATGGATTCATCAAGACAATATAACAGTTGTAAATATATATACCCCTAATGCTGGAGCACCCAAATACAGATGGTGCAAAAGAAATACATATACATTTCAAGAAAGGAAAAAACTGCATTGAATTTATAATATTCGAGTCACATTTGACTTCTGCAATTCAAGAGGTGCTCAATATGACTTGTATTCATCTTTTGTTAGTAGTAGGTATTGAGTAATTTAATACAATTTTTTCTTTCTTAAAATACATATATGTTTTTGGTATCCTCTGTATATAAGACAAATATTACTAAATTATTGTATCTAAAAGGAGAGATAGACTGCAATACAATATCCCACTCCCAGCATTAGACAGATCATCTAGACAGACTATCAACAAAGGAACATTAGATTTAAACCACTCTTTAAACAAAATGGGCCTAACACAGATTTGTGGAATATCCAACAGCTGTAGAATACACAGCCTTTTCATCGACTCATGTAAAATTCTCCAGGATTGACCATATTATAGATCATAATAAAATTCAAATTTCAAAAAAAGTTTTTAATTAAAATTATGTCAAGTATCTTTTCTGACCATAATGGAATAAAACCAGAAGTCCATAAGAGAAGGAACTTTGGAAATTGTACAAATATATGAAAATGTAACATGCTCCTAAACTACCAATAGACCAGTGAAGAAGTTAAGAGGAAAACTTAAAAATTTCTTGAAGAAAGTGAAAATAGAAATACAACACACAAAAATTTATTAGATACAGTAAAAGCAGCACTAAGTAGTAATAAATGCCTACATAAAAAAGTAGGAAGATTTATAATAACTTAAATTTCAAAGAACTAGAAAAACAAGGATACACCAAACCCAAAATTAAGAGAAGAAAACAAATAACAAACAAGAGCAGAAATAAATAAAATTGAGAACAAAAAAGTTCAGAAAAACAAAAATTTGACATTTTGTGAAAATGTATAATTGACAAATGCTTATCTAGACCAAGGAAAAAAGAAAAATACTCAAATAAATAAAATCAGAAATGAAAAAGGAGAGAGTACAACTGATAACACAGCAATACAAAGGATTGTGAGAGGCTATTATAAACAGCAATATACACCAACAAATTAGGAAACCTACAGGAAATGGATACATTCCTGGACACAAAATCTACCAAGATTAAACCAAGAAGAAATAGAAAACCTGAACAGACAATTAACAAGCAATGAGATTCAATTAGTAATAACATTTTTCTCAACAAAGAAAATTCCAGGACCAGATGGCTCTACTGCTAAATTCTACCAAATGTTTAAAGAAAAACTAAAACTAATTCTTCTCAAATGATTCCAAAGAATTGAAGGAGAGGGAATTATGAGACAGCGTTCCCCTGATACTAAAACCAAACAAACACACAAGAACAACTACAAAAAAAGGAAACTACAGGTTAATATTTCCGATGAATATAGATGCGAAAATTCTCAACAAAATACTAGAAAGGCAAATACAACAGCATATTAAAAAGATTATACACCTTCATAGAATCAAAGTAGGATTTATCTCAGGGATGTAAGAAAAGTTTAGTATATGCAAATTAATAATCATAGTACATCACATCAATAGAATAAAGGACAGAATCAGAATGATCATCTCAATAGAGGTATAAAAATCATCCTATAGAATTCAACTTCCCTTCATGATAAAAAAAATTAGATATAGAAGGAACATACATCAACACAATAAGTGCTATAATAAACCCTCAGCTAATATCACATTGGGAAAATGCTGATAGGTTTACCTTTAGAACAATACAAAGATGCCTGCTATCACTGCTCTTAACCAACACGGTAATGGAAGTCCTAGCCAGAGCAATTAATTAGGTAAGAGAAAGAAATAAAATGTTCCCAAATTAGAAAGGAGGAATTCAAATTGTCTCTGTTTGCAGATGACATGCTCTTTCTTACATATAGAAAAACCTAAGGACTCCACACACACACAAAAGCAAACAAAAAACTCTTAGAACTAATAAATAAATAAATTCAGTAAATTTGTTGAGTAACATATAACATTTTATATGTTAATTTAATGTGTAAAATTCAGTAGTGTTTCTATACACTAACAATATATTAGCTGAAAAAGAAATCAAGAAAGCAATCCCATTTATAATGTCTAGGAAAAAGTTCAATCAAGAAAAGCTCTTTATATAAGGAAAACAATAAGATTCTAGTAAATGAAATTGAAGAGGGTACATGCACACACCTAAAGAGTAAGACTTCCGGGCAGCCATTTTGGGAAAAGCTTTGTTATGGTTGTGGGCTGACCGATTTTGCCAGGTCGAGAAACTGGAAATACGTCCTGAGACGCCGCGTCTCGTCCTTGGTTGTAGCCTGGCTGCTGCCCGAGTCATAGACCTGGCATTTTAAATGATTGAGCGAAGATGGAAATGGATTCAAATTATACATGACTTCTCTATCAAAGCAATAGAAGATTCTTTACATCACCTTACAGTAGTTCAATTCAGTTTTGGGAAAGAGCAGAACAAGTGAAATACAGAAAATTGAAGAGAAGAAAACCTCATTTTGGAACTGTCTTTCTCCTTGACTACTGCTTACTCCCTGTCTTTCTCCTTATTTTACCTTTGCTCTGAATTTATAAATAAAGACCAAAGCAATAGAATATACATTTAGGAGCTTTATACCAAGAAAAAAAAAAAGAGTAAGACTTCCCATGATCAAGGATTGGAAGAATTAATGCTATCAAAATATCATGCTACCTGAATTCATTACCATGAATCTAATCTACAGATTCAAGGTAATTCCTACCAAAATATTAATGGCATTCTTCACAGAAATAGAAAAAAAAATCTAGGATTCATATATAACTACAAAAGACACCAAATAGGCAAAGCAATTTTGATCAAAAACCAAGCTAGAGGCATCATACCACTTGACTTCATAAAACAAACTACAAAACCATAGTAAGAAAAACAGCATGCTACTGGCATAGAAACAGATATACAGACCAATGGAACAGAATAGAGAACCCAGAAATAAATCCACATATTTATAGCCAGCTGATTTTTTTCTTTTTTTTTGTAGAGACAGAGTCTCACTTTATGGCCCTCGGTAGAGTGCCGTGGCCTCCCCCAGCTCACAGCAACCTCCAACTCCTGGGCTGAAGCAATTCTGTTGCCTCAGCCTCCCGAGTAGCTGGGACTACAGGCGCCCACCACAACGCCCTGCTATTTTTTGGTTGCAGTTTGGCCAGGGCTGGGTTTGAACCCGCCACCCTTGGTATATGGGGCCGGTGCCCTACCAACTGAGCCACAGGCGCCGCCCTTAGCCAGCTGATTTTTAACAAAGATGCAAAGAACCCTGATTAAGAAAAGAACAGTCTCTTCAATACTAGTTTATGGGAAAACTGGATATCCATATGCAAAAGAATGAAAATAAATCCCTATCTCTCATTATATATAAAAATCAACTCAAAGTTGATTAAAAACTTAAACTTAAGAGCAGAAACTGGGGGAGGAGACAAGATGGCTGACTGAAGCCAGCTTTCCACAGAGGCTCCCATCCAGAAGGAGAGTTAAAGGACAAAAATTCAGCAAGTAACCTGGTGGATTTGAGCTGCACTAAGAGAGAAGGTTGTAGAACGCACGTCAACACCACTGAGGCGAGCTGGGACCACAAGTATACAAACAAAAGGTACAAAATCCATCGCCAAGCAGACAGGAGTCCCCTACCCCAGGAGAACGGCTCAGAGTGCCCCACAAATAACCAGGCAGAGTTCAAAGGTCCTCCCATTACACTCCACAGGAGAGACCCTCTAAAAACTGGACCTACCTCCCCTACTAGGGTGCCACGGCGTCCTCCTGCCAGGCATAAAACTGTATAAACTGTACATAGTCTCTACCTGGAATTCTGAGCTCCCAGCACTCCCCTTCGCTCACACTGGGGTCTGGAGGCCAGTCCCGGTTGGTCGGGGGAGAGGGGACTGCACCAGAGTGGCAGTTCCCTGAGGCACAGTGCTACAGCCATCTTTTGGTGACAATACGGCCAGGCATAAAACTGTGTAGAGATCTGTGTGTTCTATGCCCGCAGCCCCAGGCTCCCAGTGCTCCCCGCACTCCCCTCTGCTCTCGCTCCAGGGGTCCAGGCTCTTGGGCGATTGCTCGAGGGGTGTAGACACTGCTGGGCTGCAGCCTATTGGTGCAGACTCTGGGGTACGGGAGCGAAGGAGGGGAGCTACACCAGAGCAGCCGTTGCCTGAGCCATAAAGCAGCAGCACTCTTTTGCTAGCAATATGGCTCACTACCGAATATTCTGAAGCCACACCCCCTGTCTCCCTGGGCAACCAGAGACTCTGAGTTTGCCTGAGGCAACTCCAACTTGCAAACCAGGGAAACTCCCAGGGTGGGGCTGACCCAGAGGTCCCCTTTACTAAACCTAAGACGCACCTGGCCCTCAGGGGATTGTCGGCCTATAGACAATACAAGAGCAAAGACAAGCTGATTTGGAGCTCAATTCAGCTTCTTTTCTGCAGGGGAACTGCAGAGTTGTTCTGTTCTGTTCTGTCAGTAACATTAATCAGGGGCGAGACTGGACCTGAGTGAAAACCCCTCAACCTTCATCAAGCGCCCAAGGTTGTCAGGCCTCACCTCCTCCTGCTGGAGAGAGGCAGAGCGCAGTGGCCTGGCAGACTTCCTTGTGATTCAGGCAGGTACAAACTCTTGGAGTACCGATTCACTACAGGCAACTGGGTCAGCCAACTGCAGGGCTATCAGTGACTGGATGTGAAGTGGTGCAAGGTGGGGAAGGAGGCAGCAACCTTCCAGGATTGATTTATAGGCTGGGTGGCTTCTCCTGACTCCACACAGCCCTGGAGCAAGCCACACCAGAGTAGTCACCAGACCCCTGTGATCCAGTTCCCAGAGACCTCTTAAACTCTCTCACTAGAGACAGGTGTAGACTGAGACAATTGAATTGGACCTTTTTGAACTGAACCAATCACCTGAGGACAAATCAGATGGTGCCCTGGGTGCACGGTGGTAGGAAGGTTTGATATTTCTTTTCCAATTGTTTGCCGGTGGGGGGCAGGGTGACTTAATTGCTGATATTTCTCCGTAGCTGAGACTTCAATCCAAAGTATCTGTCTCACTAGGGTGGAACAGAAACCAGCTGAAAACAAGACAGAACCACTTAGCCCCACCACACCAGACAGGGCCCCAGTTTCTCAGGCCACAACACTGTACAGGCCCACGACAAACCCCAGGGGGAAAAATCAGAGGGAGTAAAACAACCATGGGGCGGAATCAGTGGAAAAACTCTGGTAACATAAATAACCAGAATAGATCAACCCCCCCCCCAAGGAAAGATATGGCAGATGCAATCAAAGATCCCATTCATAAACAACTGGCTGAGATGTCAGAAATCAAATTCAGAATTTGGATTGCAGACAAGATTAACAAAGTGGAATTAGGAATTCGAGGAGAAATTCAAAAGTTGTCTCAAGAATTTAACGAATTTAAAGACAAAACCACCAAAGACTTACACACACTGAAGCAAGAATTTGCAGCCCTCAAAGATATGAAAAATACAGTAGAATCCCTCAGCAACAGAACGGAGCAAGCAGAAGAAAGGATTTCTGACATCGATGATAAAGCCTTTGAACGCTCCCAAACTCTCAAAGAGGAAGAGAAATGGAGAGCAAAAACGGATCATTCTCTCCGAGAGCTCTGGGATAAATCGAAGAAGGCGAATATCTGAATCATAGGGGTTTCAGAAACAGATGAAGTGGCCTCGCTGGGTACAGAGGCCCTTCTGCATGAAATTATGAAAGAGAATTTTCCAGACATGCTTAGAGATTCTGAAATTCAGATAGCGGACAGCTTCAAAACCCCAGTACGACTCAACCACAATAAGACGTCCCTCAGGCATATCATAGTTAACTTCACTAAAGTTAATATGAAGGAGAAAATCCTCAAAGCTGCCAGGAGAAAGAAAACCATTACCTTCAAAGGGAAGAATATTAGAATGACTGCAGATCTCTCTGCTAAAACTTTTCAAGTCAGAAGAGGGTGGTCACTGACTTTTAATCTCCTAAAGCAAAATAACTTTCAACCCTGGATCTTGTATCCAGCTAAACTGAGTTTAATTTATGACGGAGAAATTAAATACTTTAATGACATTCGTATGTTGAAGAAATTTGCCATAACAAAACCAGCTCTTCAGGATATTCTCAGACCTATCCTCCATAATGACCAACCCAATTCTATACCACAAAAGTAAACTCACTCAGAAACTTCAGATCAAACTCCAATTTCCACACTGCCGAAAGGATTAAAAATGCCCACTGGACTTTTGAAAAACTCAATATCCAAAACTTCACCAGACTTATCAATATTCTCCATTAATGTGAACGGCTTAAACTGTCCTCTACAGAGGCATAGGTTAGCTGATTGGATACAAAAACTCAGGCCAGATATCTGTTGCATGCAAGAGTCACATCTTAACTTAAAAGACAAATACAGACTCAGGGTGAAAGGATGGTCGTCCATATTTCAGGCAAATGGTAATCAGATAAAAGCAGGTGTTGCAATTTTATTTGCAGATACAATAGGCTTTAAAAAAACAAAAGTAAGGAAGGACAAGAATGGTCACTTCATATTTGTTAAGGGTAATACTCAATATGATGAGATCTCAATTATTAATATCTATGCACCCAACCAGAATGCACCTCAATTTATAAGAGAAACTCTAACAGACATGAGCAACTTGATTTCCTCCAGCTCCAAAATCGTCGGAGATTTCAACACTCCTTTGGCAGTGTTGGATCGATCCTCCAACAAGAAGCTGAGCAAAGAAATCTTACATTTAAACCTAACCATCCAACATTTGGATTTAGCAGACATCTACAGAACATTTCATCCCAACAAAACTGAATACACATACTTCTCATCAGCCCATGGAACTTACTACAAAATCGATCACATCTTAGGTCACAAGTCTAACCTCAGTAAATTTAAAGGAATAGAAATTATTCCATGCATCTTCTCGAACCACCATGGAATAAAACTCAACTGAATAACAACAGGAATCTGCATACTCATACAAAAACATGGAAGTTAAATAACCTTATGCTGAATGATAGCTGGGTCAGTGATGAGATTAAGAAAGAAATCGCCAATTTTTTGGAACAAAAAATCAATGAAGACATGAACTATCAGAACCTCTGGGACACCACAAAGGCAGTTCTCAGAGGGAAATTTATAGCACTGCAAGCCTTCCTCAAGAGAATGGAAAGAGAAGAAGTTAACAACTTAATGGGACATCTCAAGCAACTGGAAAAGGAAGAATATTCCAACCCCAAACCCAGTAGAAGAAAAGAAATAACCAAAATTAGAGCAGAATTAAATGAAATTGAAAATAAAGAATAATACAACAGATCAATAAATCAAAAAGCTGGTTTTTCGAAAAGCTCAATAAAATAGATAAACCTTTGGCCAACCTAATTAGGAAAAAAAGAGTAAAATCTCTAATCTCATCAATCAGAAACAACAAAGATGAAATAACAACAGACTCCTCAGAAATCAAAAAAATCGTTAATGAATATTACAAGAAACTTTATTCTCAGAAATATGAAAATCTGAAGGAAATTGACCAATACTTGGAAGTACGTCACCTTCCAAGACTTAGCCAGAATCAAGTGGAAATGCTGAACAGGCCCATATCAAGTTCGGAAATAGCATCTACCATGCAAAACCTCCCTAAAAAGAAAAGCCCAGGACCAGATGGTTTCACGTCTGAATTCTACCAAACCTTTAAAGAGGAATTAGTACCTATATTACTGAACCTGTTCCAAAATGTAGAAAAAGAAGGAAGACTACCCAACACATTCTATGAAGCAAACATCACTCTGATCCCCAAACCAGGAAAAGACCCAACAAGAAAAGAAAATTATAGACCGATATCACTAAGGAATATAGATGCAAAAATATTCAACAAGATCCTAACACACAGAATCCAGCAACACATCAAACAAATTATACATCATGACCAAGTCAGTTTTATCCCAGGATCTCAAGGCTGGTTCAATATACGTAAATCTATAAATGTAATTCAGCACATAAACAAATTAAAAAACAAAGAGCATATGAGTCTCTCAATCGATGCAGAAAAAGCTTTTGATAATATCCAGCATCCCTTCATGATCAGAACACTTAAGAAAATCGGTATAGAAGGGACATTTCTTAAACTGATAGAGGCCATCTACAGCAAACCCACAGCCAACATCATATTAAATGGAGTTAAGTTGGAATCATTTCCACTCAGATCAGGAACCAGACAAGGCTGCCCATTGTCTCCATTGCTTTTTAACATTATAATGGAAGTTTTAGCCACTGCAATTAGGGAAGAAAAGGCGATCAAGGGTATCCATATAGGGTCAGAAGAGATCAAACTTTTGCTCTTCGCAGATGATATGATAGTATATCTGGAAAACACTAGGGACTCTACAAAACTTACTACAAAACTTTTAGAAGTGATCAAGGAATACAGCAGCGTCTCAGGTTACAAAATCAACATTCATAAATTGGTAGCCTTTATATATACCAACAACAGTCAAGTTGAAAAAACAGTTAAGGACTCTATCCCATTCACAGTAATGCAAAAAAATGAAATACTTGGGAATTTATCTAACAAAGGATGTGAAAGATCTCTATAAAGAGAACTATGAAACTCTAAGAAAAGAAATAGCTGAAAATATTAACAAATGGAAAAAAATACCGTGCTCATGGCTGGGAAGAATCAATATTGTTAAAATATCTATACTACCCAAAGCAATATATAATTTCAATGCAATCCCTATTAAAGCTCCACTGTCATACTTTAAATATCTTGAAAAAACAATACTTCATTTTATATGGAATCAGAAAAAACCTCGAATAGCCATGACATTACTCAGAAATACAAACAAAGCAGGAGGAATTACGCTACCAGACCTCAGACTATACTACAAATCAATAATGATCAAAACAGCATGGTATTGGCACAAAAACAGAGAAGTAGATGTCTGGAACAGAATAGAGAACCAAGAGATGAATCCAGCTACTTACCATTATTTAATCTTTGACAAGCCAATTATAAACATTCAGTGGGGAAAAGATTCCCTATTTAACAAATGGTGCTGGGTGAACTGGCTGGCAACCTGTAGAAGACTGAAAGTGGACCCACACCTTTCACCATTAACTAAGATAGACTCTCACTGGATCAAAGATTTGAACTTAAGACATGAAACTATAAAAATACTAGAAGAGAGTGCAGGGAAAACCCTTGAAGAAATCGGGCTGGGTGAGTATTTCATGAGGCGGACCCCCCGGGCAATTAAGCAGCTTCAAAAATACACTACTGGGACTTGATCAAACTAAAAAGCTTCTGCACAGCCAAGAACACAGTAAGTAAAGCAAGCAAACAGCCCTCAGAATGGGAGAAGATATTTGCAGGTTATGTCTCTGACAAAGGTTTAATAACTAGAATCCACAGAGAACTCAAACGCATTAGCAAGAATAGAACAAGGGATCCCATCACAGGCTGGGCAAGGGATTTGAAGAGAAACTTCTCTGAAGAAGACAGGCACGCAGCCTTCAGACATATGAAAAAATGCTCATCATCTTTAATCATCAGAGAAATGCAAATCAAAACTACTTTGAGATACCATCTAACTCCAGTGAGACTAGCCTATATCACAAAATCCCAAGACCAGAGATGTTAGCGCGGATGTGGAGAAAAGGGAACACTTTTGCACTGCTGGTGGGAATGCAAATTAATACATTCCTTTAGGAAAGAGATATGGAGAACACTTAGAGATCTAAAAATAGATCTGCCATTCAATCCTTAATCCCTGTACTGGGCATATACCCAGAAGACCAAAAAGCACATCATAACGAAGATATTTGTACCAGAATGTTTATTGCAGCTCAATTCATAATTGCTAAGTCATGGAAGAAGCCCAAGTGCCCATCGATCCATGAATGGATTAATAAATTGTGGTACATGTACACCATGGAATATTATGCAGCCTTAAAGAAAGATGGAGACTTTACCTCTTTCATGTTTACATGGATGGAGCTGGAACATACTCTTCTTAGTAAAGTATCTCAAGAATGGAAGAAAAAGTACCCAATGTACTCAGCCCTACTATGAAACTAATTTAGGTTTGCACATGAAAGCTATAACCCAGTTACAACCTAAGAATAGAGGGAAGGGGGAAAGGGAGGGGAGGGAGCGGGGAGGTGGGTAGAGGGAAGGGGATTGGTGGGATTACACCAGGGGTGCATCTTACAAGGGTATATGTGAAACTTGGTAAATGGTCTGTAAAGCTAGTGAATGATGCCCCATGATCATATCAATGTACACAGCTACGATTTAATAAAAAAAAAAATAAAAAATAAAAAGAGCAGAAACTATGAAATTACTGAGAAACCATAGGGGAAATGCTTCAGGACATTCATCTGGGTAAAGATTTTAAGACCTCAAAAGCAAAAATAAACAAATAGTGTTATAGAAACCTAAAAAGCATCTGCACAGCAAAGGAAAAAAATCAATAAAATGAAAAGACAACCTGCAGAGTAGGAAAAATGTGCAAACTATTTATCTGACAAGGGATCAATAGCCAAAATATACGAGAAACTCAACCAGTTCAACAGCAAAAGGAAAAAGCAAATAATCTCATTTAAAAATGGGCAAACGGTTTGAATAGATATCTCTCAAAAGAAGACATACAAATAGGGGTGGCACCTGTGGCTCCAAGGAGTAGGATGCCAGCCCCATATGCCAGAGGTGGTGCGTTTAAACTCAGCCCCGGCCAAAAACTGCAAAAAAAAAAAAAAAAGAAGAAGAAGAAGAAGACATACAAATGAACAATAAATATGAAAAAATGCCCAAGATCACTAATCATCAGGGTAGGGAAATGCAAATCAAAACCACAGTGAGATACCATCTCACTTCAGTTAGAATGATGCAGAGAAAGGGAAACTCTTATACACTATTGATAGGAATAAATTATAATTTTCAATAGTATAACATTTTGGAAAAGAGTGTGGAGGTTCTGAAAAAACTAAAAATAAGACTACCATATCATCCTGCAGTCCTGCTCCTGAGTATATATATATATTCAGTATATATATATATATATATATGTATGTAAAAGAAATAAGTATGTCAAAGAGAAAAGAGAAATTTGGGCTCCTATACTTATTATAGCATTATTCACAACAGTGTAGCTAGGGAATCAACCTAAGTTGATTCAACGGATGAACTGGTAAAGAATGAAACCCTGAATGAAAATGTAGTGCATATGCACTACATCTGAAAAAGAATGAAACCCTGTCATTCATGGCAACATGGATGAGCCTGAAGGGCATTATGTTAAGTGAAATAAGCCAGGAACAGAAAGATAAAAACTGCATGCTCTCATTCACATGTGGAAGCCAAAAAAGTTGATCTCATAGAAGCAGAGAGATAACAGTGGTTATTAGACACTGAGGCACATGGTGGATAGGGAGAGTTTGTGAAGGGGTATAAAATTCCAGCTGGATAGAAGGAATATGTTTGGTGTTCTTCAGCACTCTAGGGTGACTCTAGTTAACAATTTATTATGTATTTTTAAATGATGAGAAGAGAGAATTCTGCACATTTGCAATACAAAAATTGATAAATGTTTGAGGCGATGAATTTGATAATTACCCTGATTTGATATTACACATTGGACACACGTACTGAAATATCACACTATAGTTCATAAATATGAGTCGTGTAAACTATAGTTCACAATTATTATATGTCAATTAAAATAATAATAATTTTAAAATAAAATAAAATGTATCCATTCTTTTGTATGGATATACAAAATCCTCACAAGCATATACACTCTCCAAGACCCAGTATTTATTGCTGTTTCTGACAGAAATACGGACAGAAAAAGCTGCTATTGAAAGATAGCCAAAACAACCCTGAAATTTTCATCTTTTAATCTTATATTTAAAGGATGCCTATTCTTTCAGAATAAAGCAGAAAATGGAAGGCAATAGTATGTTAGAAAAATTCTTTATATCTTGACTTCTTCTGTAAGTAGCCTGAATTTGTTTATCCAATAACATTGAGTACTCAGGTTATTTTTGGTTTGATCTTATCCTCTGATGATTAAATATTGAAAAAAGGGGAAAAAAAAGACTATGCATCTCAAAATAGCCTTCTCAAAGTTCTTGAAATATATCAATCCTACAGCAATGATCCTTCAGTTGCTCCTTTTAAAAGCAGTACACACAAATTTAAAAATCAATTAATGTCACCATGCAGAAGAAGAAATCAATTATATTAATCACCATTAATATAATACATACTTTTTTAAAAATTAAAAGTCCTTTCAACATCTGAGTTCACTTATGCATAGGAAGGCACAGGCTGAGCCAAACCTTAGTATTTCTACACATAGCTGAATTGATTAATATCTTTAAGCATCATTTTCACATACATAAAATAAAATTATCTGCCCTGTAGACCAGATTAAACATGCTCATATATGCAAAGTATCTATCTTTAAATAGGATCTTCAGTAAATGGCAGTGTGGTGGTGGTATAGCGTAGCATTGTAAGATTTGTTAATCCTACATGATGAAGTTCCAATTATTGATGCTAACTTTGACCAATTATCAAAGAATAGAGATTTACACTATATGAAGTCCCATGGCATGCCAATTATTTCCTTCAAACTGTGATAAATCAGCTCATGTTTTCACTAAATTCTGAGATATGTGGTTTAACTGATTTTATTCACTAAAATGATTAGTTTTTTAATTTACTAAGTTCCTCAAGTTCCTTTGCGGAAGCACAGAAACAGTCCAAACCATCTCTTTGCTTCCTAACATGCAAATAATGGTGTTGATAACACTCAGTAATATTTTTTCTTGGACTACCCTTTTAGACATAATATGTAGTTCTTAGGTATGTGGACTTGTAGCTATGGAGTAAGTAAAGTTTTCAGGTAAACAGAATTCCAGAAATATCCAATGATTTAGTTCTTGCAATCAGACACAGAAAATATTGATTCCTCTACCACATCTTATACATTACATTTATTGTGGTTTTTCTCATTACAAAGCAGTGTTTAGTCAGAACAAAAAATAAATGAGAGCTCACTCCTATAACCCCATTACTTTGGGAGGCCAAGGTAGGAGAATCACTTAAGGCCAAGAGTTCAAAATCAGCCTGAGCAACACAGTAAGATCCTTTCTCTACTAAAAAAAAAAAAAAATGAAAAAGATTACCCAGTTGTGGTGGCATGCACTTGTAATCCCAGCTGCTCAGGAGGCTAAGGTAGAAAGATAACCTAATCCAGGGGTTTTAGGCTGCAGTGAGCTGTAACATTGCCATTGCACTATAGCCTGAAAGAAAGAGCAAGATCTTGTCCCTGAAAAATAATAGTAATAATCAAAAAGGAATATATAGAAATATAAAAAAGAAAAAAACTACTATCCAAAAAAAATACGTAAATAACAAGTGTTGGCAAGGATGAAGAGAAATTAGAATGTATGCACTGTTGGTGGGAATATAAAATGGTAGAACTGCTATGGAAAATAGGATGACAGTTCCTAAAATGTCAAAAGTAGAATTACCATGTGATTCAGCAATCTCACTTCTGGGAATACATGTAAAAGAATTAAAAGCAGGTTCTCGGGAGGAAATTTAGGGAAGATGGCCAACTAATAGCAACACTCTGCTGAAGCTCCTGACCAGAAGGAGAAAAACTAGACAGAATCAGACTCTACAAAACCAAAGGTGGGGAGCTGAGCTAAGCTAAGAAAGAAGTTTGGCAACCTGTGACTCCAAGGAAAAGCATTCAAGAAAACAAGTTACACGTACAAAGCCTATGTCTAGAGGACAGGCTCTGTGCAAGTAACAAGGGGACAAAAGACCTCTCATTTTACCTCTCTGGAAAGAGCTGCTAAACCCCAGATGTCCTTCTCCAGGGACATCCCATGTGTGAACCTACACACCACCACACCTGGCATAAAATTGAACAAATATTTACTGTGCAATTCCAAACTCCCAGTCCACCATTCTCCCCTCACATGGTGGTCTGAAGTTCTGCCCCCTGCACAGCTCAGAGTGTTTGGTCTTTTCCTGAGAGATCTGGAGATAGTGTGGACCTCTGAACATCAGGACAAAATCTGTGACTAGTGGGGAAGAAAGAGGGCATGGGAAGAAAGGGGCACTCAGCGGGAGGAGAAGTCCCCTGGTTGTGACTTTGGCTGGCCAGTAGAGGTGTTGACCCTGGTTAGGGCTTTATCTGGCAGGAGGAGGTACAGAACCCCCGACTTTGATTGTGCCCACAGCAGGAGAGTGGTCGCAGATGTGGACTGAGCTCACCAGGCAGGGCAACTGAGCCTGGAGAGTGGGGTCCCAGACTCCCAGCTTTGATTTTGCCCAGGGGACAGGGGATTTGATGCCCAGTTGGGACTTTGACAGACAACTGATGGCTCACCAGAGAGCACAAGGTGCCATATCCTCAGGGTTACAATACAGAACTGACTGAGAATTTCTATCAGCAGTTGGAGACCCTTGGATCCCTCTGTTGAGTGGGGTTTATACTGCCTGAGACAATTTGATGGGAACTGAATTCTGGGACTGTCCACCCAGGCACATTCTGAGGTTGACCTTGGAAGTTCTGTAGCAGAAAATAACTGAATGGTGGGGGTGGGGCACTGCAGCTACCTGTGTCTCTCCCCAGCTGACATTTAAACCTAATACTGTGACTTCTTAGGATAGGGTAGAGGTTGGCTGATTTCAAAACAGAGCCAGCTTGCACTATCTGACCAAGTAGGTCCCCAGAATCTCAGGCCAAAACTCTGAAAAGGGCCTTTGTAAGATTGTAGGGGATAAGCCATATTTACAAAGCCTAGCACTTTGGTAAGGGGTTGATTAACCTACTACCTGGGACCCCCCAATTCAATCTCACCCTACCAGTTTTAATAACCAAATGATGGAAAATAAACATGGGATGGAACCAATGGAAGAACTCTGGCAACATGAACAACCAGAGTAGATCACCCCCACCCCCCACCAAGGAATGATCAAGAAGATACAACTAAAGATACCATTCATAGACAAATGGCTGAAATGTCAGGAACAGAATTCAGAATATGGATGGAAAATAAGGTAAAATAAGAATGGAAGAAAAGTTAGAAATTGAAATCCGAAGAGTAGTTCTAAAGTCATCTCAAGAAATTAATGAATTCAAAGACAAAGTCACCAAAGATATGGACATAATGAGAAAAGAGATAGCAGAGCTCAAGAAAATGAAAAGTTATTCGAGGAGCTCAAAAATACAGTAGTCCCTCAGTAACAGAGTTGAACAGGCAGAAGAAAGGATCTCTGAAATTGAAGACAAATCTTTTTAATGTTCTCTAATACTCAAAAAGGCAGACAAATGGGGAGCAAAAACTGATCATTCCCAGAGAGAGTTGTGGGATCAGTCCAAAAGAACAAACATTTGTCTTATAGGAATTCCTGATGGAGAAGAGGATGGTCCTAAAGGTACACATGCTCTACTCCAAGAGATTGTAGAGGAGAATTTCCAAAGCATTGAAAGAGATATAGAAATTCAGATAGTAAACAGTTTCAGAACCCCAGAAAGACTCAATCTAAATAAAACATCTCCTAGACACATTGTAATTATCTTGCCTAAGTTAATATGAAGGAAATAGTTCTGCAAGCAGCCAGATTTAAGAAAAGCATCGCCTACAAAGGGAGAAATATCAGAATGACTGCAGATCTCTCAGCCAAAATCTTTCATACCAGAAGAGGATAGTCATTGACCTTCAATCTTCTAAAACAAAACAACTTTCAGCCCTTGGTCCTATGTACAGCTAAACTTAGTTTTACTTGTGATGGAGAAATCAAATACATTACTGACATACACATGTTGAAGAAATGTAATATAACTAAATCAGCTCTCCAGGATATTCTCAGACCCATCCTCCACAATGACCAGCACAATGCTCCACCAAAGTAACCTCACCCAGAAATTTTTAAAGAAAATCCAACTTCCACAGTGGTGAAAGGATTAAAAATATCCACTGGACATTTGAAAAACATGACACCTAAAACACTAACATGCTTATCAATTCTGTCAATTAATGTGAATGGTTTAAATTGTCCTCTAAAGAGACACAGGTTGGCTGACTGGATACATAAACTCAGGCCAGATATCTGCTGAATACAAGAATTTCATCTACCTTAAAGGATAAAAATAGACTCAAGGTGAAGGAATGGACATCTATAATACAAGCAAATGTAAATCAGAAAAAAGCACAAGTTACAATTTTATGTGCAGATACAATTGGCTTTCAACAAACAAATATAAAGAAAGATAAGGATGGTCACCACATATTCATCAAGGGAAACACCCAATATAAAGAGATTTTGATAATTAACATTTATGCACCCTACCAGAATGTTCCTCAAATTATAAAGCAAACCCTAATGGTTATGAACAACTTGATATCTTCCTGCACTGTAATAGTTGGATATTTTAACACCCCTTTGACAGTTTTGGATAGATTCTCCAAGAAGAAACTAAACAAAGAAATATTAGACTTAAACTTGACCCTAGAACAAATGGACTTAACAGACATCTACAGAGCATTTCATCCTAATAAAACTGAATATATATTCTTCCCATCAGACCTTGGATCATCCTCCAAAATTGATCATATCTTAGGACACAAGTCCAACCTCAGTAAATTTAAAAGAATAAAAATTATTCCTTGTATCTTCTCAGACCACCATGAAATAAAAGTTGAACTCAACAGCAACAGGAATCTTCAAACTCACACAAAGTCATGGAAACTAAATAATCTTAGGTTGAATGATACCTTGGTCAAAAACAACATTAAGAAGTAAATCAATAAACATTTAGAACAAAATGATAATGAAGACGCAAATTATAAAAACCTGTGGGATATTGCAAAGACAGTCCTAAGAGGAAAATTTATAGCATTGGAAGCCTTCATCAAGAAAGCAGAAAAAGAGGAAGCCAACAACTTAATGGGTCACCTCAAGGCAAATGAAAAAGGAAGAACATTCTAACCCCAAACCCAGCAGAGGAAAAGGAATAACCAAAATTAGGGCAGAATTAAATGAAATTGGAAACAAAAGAATCATTTAGAAGATCAATGAAACAAAAAGTTGGCTTTTTGAATAGATTAATAAAATTGATAAACTTTTGACTAATCTAACCAGAAACAGAAAAGTAAGATCTCTAATATCGTCATTCAGAAACAATACAGGAGAAATAACAATAGCCACCTCTAAAATTCAAAAAATCCTCAATGATTACTGCAAAAAACTCTATTCTCAGAAATATGAAAATGAAGGAAATGGACCAATACCTGGAAGCATGCCACCTTCCTAGACTCAACCAGAAAGAATAAGAAATTTTGACTAGATCTACATCAAGCACTGAAATAGCATCAACTATATGAAATCTCCCCCAAAAAGAAATGTTTGGGAACAGATGGCTTCATATCAGAATTCTACCAAACCTTTAAAGAGAAACTAGTACCTATATTACACAATCTTTTCCAAAGCATAAAAAAGGAAGGAATTTTCCCAACACATTTTAGGAAGCAAATATCAACCAGATCCCAAAAACCAGGAAAGGATTCAACAAAAAAGGAAATTATAGACCAATATCATTAATGAACATTGATGTAAAAATATTCAATAAGATCTTGGCAAACAGAATTCAACAACACATCAAAAATAAAAATGTGTCAAATGGTTTATGAAGCGAGTGTATGATGCCCCATGATCATATCAATGTATACAGTTATGATTTAATAATAAAAAAATATATATATAAAAAAAATTATACACATGATCAAGTTGGTTTTATACCAGGGTTAAAAGGTTGGTTCAACATATGTAAATTTATAAATATAATACATCACTTAAATAAAATAAAAAAGACCCTATGATTCTTTCAATTGATGCTTTTGATAATATCCACCATTCTTTCATGGTCAGAACACTTAAGAAAACAAGCTTAGCTGAATTATTTATTAAACTGATAGAGGCTATAAACAGCAAACCCACAGCCAATATCATATTGAATGGAGTAAAATTGAAAACATTTACACTCAGATCAGGAATTAGGCAAGGATGCCCACTATCTCACTGCCATTCAACACAGTAATAGAAGTCTTAGCCATGGCAATCAGGTAAGAGAAGGTGATCAAGGGTATCCAAATAGGGTCAGAGATCAAATTCACTCTTTACAGATATGTTCCTGTACCTGGAAAATCTCAGGGACTCAACTACAAAACTCTTAGAAGTGATCAAGGAATATAGCAGCGTCTCAGGATACAAAATCAATACTTACAAATTAATAGCTTTTATATATGCCAACAATAGTCTAGCTGAAAATATATTCAAGGATTCTTTTTTATTATTATTAAATCTTAGCTTTGTACATTAATCCAATGATGGGGCACCATACACTGGTTTTATAGACCATTTAACATATTTTCATCACACTGGTTAACATAGCCTTCCTGGCATTTTCTTAGTTATTGCGTTAAGACATTTATATTCTACATTTACTAAGTTTCACATGTACCCTTGCATGATGCATAGTAGGTGTAATCCCACCAATCACCCTCACTCTGCCCATTCTCCCTTCTCCCTCCCCTCCCTCTCTCCCTTCCCCATATTCTTAGGTTATAACTGGGTTATAGCTTTCATATGAAAACCATAAGTTTCATAGTAGGGCTGAGTACATTGGATACTTTTTCTTCCATTCTTGAGATACTTTACTAAGAAGAATATGTTCCAGCTCCACCCATGTAAACATGAAAGAGTTAAAGTCTCCATCTTTCTTTAAGGCTGCATAATATTCCATGGTGTACATATACCACAATTTATTAATCCATTCGTGGATTGATGGGCACTTGGGCTTTTTCCATGACTTAGCAATTATGAATTGGGCTGCAATAAGCATTCTGGCACAAATATCTTTGTTATGATGTGATTTTTGAATTGGGCTGCAATAAACAAAAATCACATTATAACAAAGATATTTGTACCAGAATGTTCAAGGATTCTATTCCTTTTACAATAGTGCCAAAAAAGATAAAATATCTTGGAATTTACCTAATAAAGGACATGAAAGATCCCTGTAAAGCGAATTGTGAAACTCTGAGAAAAGAAATAGCTGAAGATGTTAACGAATGGAAAAATATACCATGCTCATGGCTGGGAAGAATCAACATTGTTAAAATGTTCATACTACCCAGCTCAGCACCTGTAGCACAGTGGTTATGATGCCAGCAACATACACTGAGGGTGGCAGGTACAAACTCAGCCTGGGCCAGCTAAACAACTGCAACAACGAAAAAAAATAATAATAACCAGGCATTGTGGGAGGCACCTGTAGTCCTAGCTTCTTGGGAGACTGAGGCAAGAGAATCATTAAGCCCAAGAGTTTGTGGTTGCTGTGAGCTGTGAAGCAACAGCACTCTACTGAGGGCAACATAGTGAGATTCATCTCAAAAAATAAAGAAAATTGTCCATACTACCCAAAGCAATCTACAAATTTTATGCAATCCCTATTAAAGCACCATTGTAATACTTTAAAGAGCTTGAAAAAATAGTGCTTCGTTTTATGCATCAGGAAAAAAACCTTGAATAGCCAATACATTACTCAGAAATAAAAACAAATCAGGAGGTATCACATTACCAGACTTCAGGCTATACTATAGATCTATAGTGATCAAAACAGCATGATATTGGCACAAAAACAGAGAGGTAGATTTATGGAACAGAATAGGGAATGAAGAGATGAACCTAGCCACTTATCATCATTTATCTTTGATGATCATTTGATAAGCCTATCAAAAACATTCAGTGGGGGAAAGACTCCCTATTTAACAAATGGTGCTGAGTGAACTGGCTGGCAACCTGTAGAAGACTGAAACTGGACCCCCACCTTTCACCATTAACAAAAGTTGGCTATCCTGGATAAAAGATTTAAACTTGAGACATGAAACTATAAAAATACATGGAACTATAAAATGCAGTGAAAACACTTGAAGAAATCAACCTGGGAGATTATTTTATGAGGAGAACTTCCCAGGTAATTGAAGCAACACCAAAAATATGTTACTGGGATCTGATCAAACTAAAAAGCTTCTGTACGGTCCAAGAGCACAGTAAGTAAAACAAAAAAGACTACCTTCACAATGGGAGAAGATTTTTGCAGGTTATGCTTCTGACAAAGGTCTGGTAACTAGAATCCACAGAGAACTCAAACTAGTTACTAAGAAAAGAACATATAATCCCATTTCTATGTGGGCAAGATACTTGAATAGAAACTTCGAAGATGACAGGTGCATGGCCTACAAACACTAGAAAAAAATGCTCATCATCTTTAATCATCAAAGAAATGCAAATCAAAACCACTTTGAGATATCATCTAACTCCAGTAAGATCCGCCCACATCAACAAAATCTCAAAACTACAGATGTTGGCGTGGATGCAGAGAGAAGGGAACACTTGTACACTGCTAGTGGGAATGCAAGCTAATATGCCCCTTTTTCGAAAGAAGTCCGGAAAATACTCAAGGAAGTAAAAGTAGACCTACTGTTTGATACTGCAATTCCTCTACTAGGTATATATCCAGATGATAAAAAAATCATTTTATCACAAGGACATTTGCACCAGAATGTTTACTGCAGCTCCATTCATAATAGCCAAGACATGGAAACAACCCAAGTACCCATCGACCCATGAATGGATCGACAAATTGTGGTATATGTACACCATGGAATACTATGCAGCCATAAAAAAGATGGAGACATCACATCTTTTATGTTTACCTGGATGGAGCTAGAACATATTCTTCTTAGTAAAGTATCTCAATAATGGGGGGGGAAAGTACTCAACACTACTATGAAATCAATATATAATCACCTACACATTCATACGAATGGTAAAACATCACTATAGTCCAGGAAGGAGGAGGAGGAGAAGATGGGGAGGAGGGACAGTATTTGGGGGAACCTAACCTAATGTGCATAATGCAATGGTACATTTCAAAACTATTAAGAAAAGAGTATAATAGTCTTGCCACAACAAATTAGCAAGCAAGGTGATGGATGTGTTAATCAGTTTGATGTAAGTATTTCACATTGTACATCAAATCAGTACCCTAAACCCCATAAATGCATCAGTGTACACAGTTAATATTTAATAAAAAGAAATAAATAATAAATATATAAATAAATAAATAAATAAAAGGTTCTCAAAGAGATATTTTCACACCCATGTTCAGAGCACCATTGTTCACAAAGGCCAAGAGGTGGATGAACTCAAGTTTCCATCAAAGGCCAAGAGGTGGATGAACTCAAGTTTCCATCAACAGGTGAAAGGATAAATAAAATGTAGTCTATACATACAATGAAATACTATTCAGCCTTAAAAGGAAGGAAATTCTTTTATTTGCTGCAACATGGAAGAAACTTAAGGACATTATGCTAAGTGAAATAAGCCAGTCACAAAAAGACAAATATTGTGTATAATTTCACTTATATGAGTTATCTAAAGCAGTCAAATTCATAGAAACAGAAAGTAGAATGTTATTTGCTAGGGGCTTGGAGCTGGGGAAATAAGGTGTTATTTAATGGGTATAGAGTTTTAGTTACACAAGATAAAAAAGTTTTGAAGATTTGTTGTAAATATTCTTAACACTGCTTAGCTGTGTACTTAAACAATGGTTACAATGGTACATTTAGCACTATGTGGCTTTTTACTACATTTTTAAAAAGCATCCATACTTCATCATCTATATGTAAATCTGTTAATGTTTTGATGTTACACTTAAAATCTACTTTTCTCACTTAGTTACATATTACTGACATTTTCTCATGACATTAAATATTCTACAACCACATTTTAAAGATTATATAATATGCTGCTGTTTAAATGATCTATTACTGGATAGTTAGTTATTTTTTGTTGCTACCACAAATAAACCATGATAAAATCCACTTTTACATTATTTTAAAATGCCATATTGTATTCTTTACATATATCTTTACTTATTCCTTACATTTATTTCTTTAGTAATTGCTTTTTTAATTTGGTATTTAAGATATTTTTTCTTCTAAACATCTATGATTTTGAGAACATAGATATGGGGATCCCAAGAGAAATGGGGAAGCCAAATCAATCTCTAAAAGAAGTAAAAATTCCAGTTTGAAAACAGCAATGATTTCAGCATAAGGCTTATCAAAACTGGCCTCTCACAAGTTTTCCCCTTCCCAGAGACTGTCTGTAATGAGGACCTAAACCAGCAGACATAACTGGTGCCAGTCAGCTGAGGACCCAGTGTCCATCATTCACCTACCATCAAACTGCAGACCATCTGGACCCCGGGCATATTATCAAGCCCTCTCTTATAGAATGGAATGTACTCATTAAAACCTTGCTCCCCTTGTAAGGCAACTGACAACATGGCTTCTGAGTCAGTATCATTACCCCCCAAGTTATCAATGAGAAAACTGCAGCCCAGAGTGGTTAAACCACCTACCGAGAGTCACACAGCTAAGAGTGACAGAGTAAAGTTTCAAACCTGTTTCCTGTGTCTTCCCAACAACATGATCTTGCCACATTGAATATTATGGTTGATCACTGGGCTCTTTAGACAAAGGAATTTTATTTCTAGGATTTGGTTGTAGGATATCTTGATTTGCAGTATATCCCAACTTCCCAGTTTTCTTTATCTGTAAGGAGCACAGTACTACTCATTTGAGGAAGACTGTGGAACCAGTTTCAGAGAAGACTTCTCTGTTGCCCAGTCCACTCCCTTCTCTTCCCTGTACTGAACTAACTTGAATAATCAAGAAGAGTATTTCTGAAGGAATAACAGTTCCAAAAGAAGAGTATTTCTGAAGGAATTGTTAAATAACTGCAATTAGGGATGCTCTATTTTAGGAGGAAGTGGGGCTGTGGATCATATTTCCATATGGCAGTTGCATGTGTTCATTAATGAGAAAGACTAATGAAAAGTCACTATTACCACTGAAAAGTTATCTTGTGCTAAGTTCCTGGGAACCAGACACAGACTTTTCCTGCTTATTCTCTGCAGTCATATGCGGCCGCTCTCAAAGAGTTTACCCCTAATTTTCCTCCCCAGAACGGCTGTTTCTGTAATGCGAGTCCTGACAAAATGACTCACTGGGGCCGTGTTAACTTTTACCATCATCTGTTTTTAACAGTAATTAGGCCAGAGTGATTTGGGGGGTAGCACATGAGTCAAACTTGCAATCACTCCCTGTGCTGGAAATTCTGGTGGTTATTATTGGCATTCTGCAGCCATATTATTCACATGAACTTGGAGTGTTGCTGCTTGAGGTATCTGGTCAGTAATTAGGGATGCGCTGGTTTCTTCTGTTTCACTCAGTTCAGATCAAAAACCTGCCAACATTCATCCCGGAAGTCTTTGTCCTAATCCAAGTGAGGCTACTGCTATGCAGCTAAATTCTTAAAAACAAAAACCCAGGGCAGCGCCTGTGGCTCAAGGAGTAGGGCACCGGTCCCATATGCCGGAGGTGGCGGGTTCAAACCCAGCCCCGGCCAAAAAAAAAACCAGCCATTCACAATGGCCTTTCTTTACTATTGCTAAGTTCTATATGGTTTCTAATAGTCATCTGGAGAATGAGCAGGGCTTGAAGGGATTTTAATTTTTTGATGATAGGAAGAATATGCAAACTATTAATCTTTTAATATTATAATCATATGGGCCAACTCTAGATTCTAAGCACCCACTCCAGTGGGCGACACCCTCATTTTTAGCAAAATGTTCACCACATTTCCTACTGTATTAATCCCTCAGTGAAGCCCCACAGCTTGAACACAACCATCTCTCCCCAAAAGGTCCCTCTTATAGCTCTCAAATGGCACTTTTGCCACAGATTCATCTCTGAATCAGCTTCATTCTAGTGTTTAAATATATATCTTTTTAATCCTGACAGATATTCTATCTCCCCAGAGCCCTGCTTTCTTAGATCCATGGATTTTGGTAAACTTAAAAAGTGTCATTAAAAAGTGACAACTCAACTGACCTGTTAAATCTCCAGCACCATGACCCAGCACAGCTGTGGGGGAGAAAGGAAGCGTACCTGGAGCAAGGACTCCGGTGCTTTGCATTGCAGAAGAAGCAAGTAGTAAATAAAATGGAAGAAGCACATTCTGCGGGGGTGGGGGTCTGAAATGTTATTTACAGACTCTTCAAAGGGCAGGAAGAAAGGTAGATGTGAGCTGAAGAAAATATAAACAGTGAATAAAAAAATGCAAAGGACCAAACCAGGACTCCCTTATCACACTGATTTGGAGCTGCTTAATCCTGGATCTCACAGGATTCAGTTTGTAAGTCAGTCTCCTCAGAAAAACACTATCCCTGCATTGCTTTAAAATTCATTTTCATTAAGGATAAATAGTAAAAGTATAGATGGGTACGAGGATGATAAACTCCTGTGGTTCATGAGACGCTTAGTCAATTCTAATGAGAAAAGGATACACAAAGTGCTGAAAATATATTTGTCATCATTTATTTTTTAAGCTAGTAATGGGTATGTCAATATTTTCATTTTTATTTATCTTTTTATAAATGTCCAAAAGATTTTTGTAAGACCTTCTAGATGAACAAGCAAAAGAAACTTGTCACCGAAGTTGAGTACCCTAAACCTCCACCCAAGAGCATCAGGGCCAGCTTTGCAGGAAGCAATAGCAGAGAGACCCCCACTAGGAGGGCCCCACGCTTGGTTGAATGCTTGTTGTCACCGTCTTAAAATTCTTCGTAAATCTGTAACAAGGGGCTCGCATTTTCATTATCCAGTGGGCCCTGCAAATCATGCAGCAGGCCCTAGGCTGTACTTAATCAAGAGAAAGATGTTTCTGTTTTAACTTAGACATAATGTGTGGGGTATTCAAGCCCAGGACCCAAAAGGACATGCCTGTCATCCTCCCTTTGGAAGCTGTAGCTCTCATTTTCCACTTTGACTAGTCAGAAACATCCTCAGGACACCTCATAGCTTCTCTCTCATATCTTGTTTGTCTTCCCTTATCTTCTCCTCAAAAACCAAAGACAGCCAAGAAGCAAAGGGGGGAAAGGATGGTCAGAGTCGGGTGACAATTCTCAGGACTGGCGGGAGGAAGTGGTTCCAGGTCTCTCCCTGCCACCCCCGCTCTCCTCTCTGCCCCAAACAACAGAGAAGTGGCTTCTACTTATCTCTACTCCTCACCAGAAGTCACTTTTTTAAATTTTTGTTAGAATTTAATCCACCAAATAAGGATGAAAGAGCTCTTCTCCCCTCTATTTATTGAGAAAGCATGCTTTCACACAGAAAATGATTATTGAGCACCTATGATGTGCAGGCACTTGATCCCCAGACTGGAAATGTTCACAGTCTATTGGAAAGACAGGGAAGCAAAACCAACAATTATAATGCAGGGTGGCCACTGTGCTCATGGAAGAGGTGTTCAGTGCCACAGAAGCAGAGGAGGAGGACAGCATCTTCCTGGAATGGGGGTGGGGGCAGGGACCATGGAAGATGTCATGGAAGAGTGCAGTGCCCACAAGTATTCTAGGCAGAAGAAACTGAATGTGTACAGAACAACATGTGATCCCCCATGAATGTATGTGGGGGGCTGTTTTTATCCATTAATTCTTTCTTCATGAATCATCTGCAAGACACCATGCTTAAAACTAAACTCAAAAGGGATAATGGTAGAAAAACTCAGATAGGAAAAATCAGGTCATGAAGAAAAGTTTAGATTTTGTTTGTAGAGAAATTAGGGAAGAAATGAGACAGAAAAGTGCCATAAGATTTGTTTTTGAGGGAATAAAAAAAAAAAACCCGACTTTAAAAGTTAATTTCAGGAAAAGTGAATAAAATACATGTGACCAGTAAAAAGGAGACTACTACAATCTCTGTCTCTATAAAATCAGGGAAGGAATGATAGACGGAAGAGATATTTTAAGAGGCGGAATTTAATGGACTTGAAGACTTACTAGGGGCCAGGAAAAGAAGGAATTCAGTATGACTCTCCGGTTTCCATCACAAGCAATTAGTGAAAGATGGCATCATTCTCTGAAAGATGGAACTTCAAAAAGGGATGTGGGTTTGGGGTGGAATATGAAGTGTTCAGACTTGGTGTTGTTGCCTTAGGGAAGTGTGGTAGACTCTCAAGTGGATTTATTTCTATCTGGTCAATGGCTGTGTGAGTTGGAACTGGAGAGAGAATTTTGAGGTGAAGATAGACTTGTGAGTCATTCATGCACCAGGAGAAATTGAAGCCATAGCCCCAGGTAGATTGCCTTGGGAGGAAGACAGAAGAATGAGTTCAGAGAGAAGTAATCTGAGGATAGGGACTCTGGAGCTGGCAGGTAAAGATAAATCAGTTGCGAGATTGAAAAGGAATGCAAAAAAATTAAAAATGAACCAGGAAGGAGTGGCATCATAGACCAGTTTTAAGATGAAGAACGTGATCAAAAATGGCAAATGCAGGCAGACAAGGCAAGAAAAATGAGATCTGCAAAGAATCAATGAATTTGGCAACTAGAAGCATTTTTCATAATCTTAGTGAAAATAGTTTAAATGGAATAGTGAGATTATTTTAGATGACTTTCTTGACTGTGATCACACAGTGTACTTTATATACACAGAGGCTGAGACCAAAAGCTTTGGATAAGATTATTAGGACAAAGGGCAAAAGTCTTAACACTTCAGTCTCATATTTTGAAATCTACATATAAAGCCTCCTGATTCGTTATTTGGCCAAATCTTAGCTACATTATTTAAAATAATTTCTATAAAGAAAACCCCATTGGGTTTTCTGTATCACTGCTCCAAACATAGGGATATGTTCTAATACATAGCTCTAGGGAAAGAGCCAGGCCTAAAAATTGAAGGAGGAACCATTTAGAATTTACCTGTTCCAATGGGAAGGGCATCTGTGTTCTTTGTCTGCATTACAGACATAGGTGCCATCTCTTACATTCAGAGAGATAAACCCTATCTATTAACACTATGGCAGGCTCAGAGTATTAACAGCCTCAAACCTTATCCTCCCATGAAAATATTCTGCTTAGGGAAAATCATGTCCACTCTCAGTCAATATTAACAGTCACAATTTGACTAGTTAGGGTATTGTAGGAGTTAAATATCTTAGGTGTGCCATGAAATTTTTTATTAATCAAATAATTTTTGAAAGGAGTTCAAAGCACAGTAAGTATATTTTTTAACTCTTTTTTTAATTGATCAACATAATTTAAGTGTACCACAGAAGTTAAACTATAGGTTCAGTGTGCCATGAGATAAAAAAATAAAAAGGTTGAACAACACTGGTCTATACACTAGGTCCTGTAAGAAGGAGAAACAAGCAGCCTTCCTTTGTTTTATCAGCAAAACCTAGAAATGAATAGTGAAGACTTTATGATAATAATGTAGAAAACAGAGAGAGAGAGGTCTGGGTCTAAGTACTAAGGATCTTGGGAGACACCACAATAGAGTCATAGCCAAGAGAGCTGAGCGCTCAGGCCTGCTGCAGGAGCAGCAGGGCGTATTGACAGCAGGTTACTGGATATTATACTATGCCACTGGCAGAATAAATCTTTCTTTCTGGACTTTGTTAGTTTTCTTCTCTAAAGTAGTAGCCCTAATACATAGCTTTATCCTTTTCTGTCTCATATTTTATAGAACAAATGGGTTCTTTGACTTGGGCAATCTTTAAAAAAAAAAAAAAAAAAGCTGAGTTTTTTAATGAATTGACCAGGTGGCTTTTCAAAATACCATCAAGAAGAGCATTTTGTAGAATCAGATCCAGACAGGCAAACCCCCAAGTTAAACAAAGCACAGTGTTTAAGATCAATTTATTTAGGTTAAAAGAATCAAAAAGTTTTTAAAGGAATAAAAAGTTTATAAAGTAAAAATAGTCATAGTAAGTTAAAGTTAATTTATTATTGAGGTAAGAATAACTTTTTTATAAATTTAGTGTAGCCTAACTGTACAGTGTTTATAAAGTCTAGTGTGCAGTAACATCCTTGCCCTTCACATTCACTCACCGCTCACTGACTCACTCAGAGCAACTTCCAGTGCTGTAAACTCCATTCATGGTAAATGTCCTGTACAAGTGTGCCATTTTTATCTTTTATACCTTCATACTGCACTTTTTTATGTTCAGATATATTTAGATACACAAATACCATTGTGGTACAGTTGCCTACAGTGTTGACTAAAGTAACGTACTATACCGCTTTGCAGCCTCAGAACAGTGGTCTACACCCTGTAGCCTCGGTGACTGCTGAGCTATATCACTCTATGATGTTCATGCAACAACAAAATCACCTACAGATCCATTTCTCAGAACATATCCCTGACATTAAGCAACACAGGACTGTATTTAATCTACTGAATGAAAAAAAAAATTGTCAATCAAGAATTCTATAACCAGCCAAAATATCTTCTAAAGGCAAAAGTAAAACTAAAACTTTTTAGGCATACCAAAGCTGAAGAGTTTCTCACACTGCAACTATCCTTCTGTGTTTTCACACAGAAAGAAAATGATACCAGATGGAAGTCAGGCTGTGCACAAAGAAATGAAGACCTTTGGTAAAAATAATTAACACTGACAGATAGAAAAGACTTTATTATTTTTTTTTTTATTGTTGTGGATTCATTGAGGGTACAATAAGCCAGGTTAAACTGATTGCAATTGTTAGGTAAAGTCCCTCTTGCAATCATGTCTTGCCCCCATAAAGTGTGACACACACCAAGGCCCTACCCCCCTCCCTCCATCCCTCTTTCTGCTTTTCCTCCCCCCCCATAACCTTAATTGTTCCTCTTGTTTTTCTTCTCATTTGCCATTGCAAAGTTATAATGAAAACCTCTCTAGAAGGCTTTAAAAGATGTCAACAATATCAAATTTACCTTTACAAGGTAGTAGGAAATGATGGGAGTAACTATCAGAAATAGAGCCTTAATCTTTTGGGGGGAGTTGTTTGTTTGTTTTGTTATTGTTTGGTTTTTATTTCAAATTAATGTGAGGGTACAAATTTATTTCAAATTAATGTGAGGTTACATTGTTCTCACTTCTAAACTAAAGTTCCAATTGTAAAAGAGCCCCTCACCCAGGGGGCATGTTATACACTCTCACAATGTACACATCAGGTGAGATCCCCCGCCTCATGACCTCCCTCCTTCTGCCAATCATCCTCCGCCCTTTCCTCCTCCCCCTTCCCCCATACTAGACTATATTTGTGTTTTATTGTTCATACAAGCATGTAATTGTTTATATATTGGTTTCATATTAGTATGAAGCACATCGGATATTTATTTTTCCATTCTTGTGATACTTTACTAAGAAGAATGTATTTCAGCTCCATCCAGATAAGTATAAAAGATGTAAAGTCTCCATCATTTTAATGTCTGAATAGTATTTCATGGTATACATATACCACAGTTTGTTGATCCATTGATGGCCATTTTGAACACTGACAACATCTACATGTTACCAGATCCAAAATATTTGGCAATGAACATTTTAATGACTGAATAAGTCGTCTCCATGTTGGATGCATACAGCAAACAATGGTAAGGGCGAGCCACCCAAAACAAACACCTGATTTTCATGATAAATATGGTAATGCTGTATTAGCTAGTGGAGCCACTTTCTGTATTGCTCTATGGACATATGCAGTGACACAAATTGGAATAGAATGAAACCTGTCCTCTGTTGGCAGAGTTACCCCAAAGGAATGGAGAGATCAGTAGTCATCTCAGTTGGTGTAATACTGAATTGTTTCGCAACCAACTCATAATTGATGCCAAGTAAAAGCACTGTGTACCTATTAAAATATGGCATTAGCGAAATAAAGTACATTTGAAACCTTCAAAAAAAATAGATACTACTTTTCCAACCCTATTTTCCATAGCTATCCTTCACTTACCACTAGTTCTAGCCATCTCAAACCACTTCCTCCAATCTGGCAATTGGCTTCTTATTACAGCCTTTGCCTAATTTTTCATGGCCTACTAGACTATGCGGTCATTAGTGCCAAAGATTCTGCCACCAATTTACCTTAACACATAGCACAGGAACTGACCTGTACCTTGTGAATGCAAATATATATATTAGGTTTTATTATTTTTATAATGGAAATGATTATGCATTCATACTTCTGACCACTATTTCTCTTAAACTTTCCTTTGCATATTCATGTTCTAAAGGACTTATTTTACATTCATGGAATATATTAAATTATTTTCTTACATGTCACACATTTTGCATCAGGACAGAACACAGTAACTCACTCAAAACAGAGATCTTTTTTTTTTTTGCTTTAATTTTGGTTTGTACCTAATTTTTATTTTCATCAGAGGGTATATATATGTGTGTGTGTGTGTGTTTATATATATATATATAAACTACATATATAGTTTATGTGAGGCAAACCACGTTGTTCACATTTTGACATCTCTGAAATCAGAATGGGTCATATAACCAAAGAATCTTAGAGTCAATGAGATATACAGTAGAACCTCCATAGCTGACTACCTCCCTACATTGACCACCTCCTTAAGCTGACCTAATTTTCACAGACCAGACATGCACCACATATACATATTAATACAGTAGGCCTAGTTACTTATAAGTTGACCACCTCCGTATGTTGTTACAGTCCTTTGGGTGATCAACTTACAAAGGTTCTACTGTAGTTATATTTAAAGCATATCACGAAAAATAGCGATCTATTGCTCCACACCACTCTGTCCCTGAAGACCACATAGGCAACCATTTTTTAATTTTTTAAATATTTCTTTAAATAACTACCTCTGTATTTTGAAAAACATGCGGACATATTTGTTTTTATTTTTTCCCCCATTTTTGGTGATAGAGAAATTATTTAAATGAATCTAACCTAATCACGTTGGCCCTTAGATACAGAGTTTTTTTGTGACCTGGAGAAGAAAGAAACTGAGAAATATACTCCAGCTAGCCTGGGAGAAAGCAAATACCCATGCTGTGAACAGCTGGTGGAGAGCAGAGGCCTGAAGGAGCTGAGACCATCCTCAGCCAACAGCTAGCAGGAAAATACAGATTTCAGATCTACTGCCACTGGAAAACTAATTCTACCAACAATCACAATGACCTTGGAATAGGATCCTTTCCCAGAGTCTCCAAAAAGGAACACAGCCCCACTGATTCCCTGATCTGAGCCTTGCGAGACCCTGAGGAGAGAGGCACATACTCTATGCCTGAAACTGACGCCTACATGACTATGAGCTGATAAACGGGTGTTGTTTTAGGCTGCTCAGTCTGAGGTGATGTGCCACGCAACAATAGGAAAGTGATGCAGTAGTTATGTCACATATTCTCATTTTATCAATATACAGTTTTTATAGTATTATTAACATATGAATATTATTCACAGGGAAGTCATTTAATACACTATAATTATATTTCTCTTTTATTACCCTGGAGTCAATAATTGCCTCATTTTTTTGCTTCCTTAGTGTTTTATATATTTACCATTAATGTTCTTTCAAATTTTCAAGTTTTTCAGACAAATGTACTAGTTTGTCTATTCAGACTCATATTTCCCTCAAAGATCTCCCTTGTCGATCCTTCCAACTTTCTGCTCAATCTGGGTTGTTTTCTCTCTCTCTCTCTGTAGAAATCATGTAATATTGAATCTTCCTTAATAATTATTCTGGAATTCCTTCTCCCTCACATTTCCTGAATTACTTCTTTGCTTTCTTAGGCTACTTTTTTTGTTTTACACGAGTGATTTTTAATAGATTTGCCATGAAAATTTTTAAAGATAATCAATTAAATTGTTTTTGAACAAAGTTCAAAGTATAGGGCGGCGCCTGTGGCTCAAAGGAGTGGGGCGCTGGCCCCATATGCTGGAGGTGGTGGGTTCAAGCCAAGCCCTGGCCAAAACTGAACAAAAAAAAAAAAAAAAAAAACAAAGTTCAAAGTATAAGAAGTATATTCTTTTTTTTAACTCTTTTTTTATTGATCAACATAATTTAAGTGTGCTGCAGAAGTTAAATGTAGGTGCAAATGGTTGAAAATGTTTGAAAAAACACTGTTTTAAACACCACTTCCCATAGCTTCCTGTAAAATGGATTTTTGTAAGTAAATTTTTTCTTTCTTTTTTTATTTAGTTATGGTAATAATTCCTAATATGAGATCTATCCTCTTTATAAATTATTAAGTGTGCGATATAGTATTATCAACTATAGACACAATGTCATACAGCTTATCCCTAGGACTTAATCATCTCACATAACAGAATCATTATATCCATTAAATAACAACTCTTGTTTCCCCCTCCCCCAGCCTTTGGTAACCACCACTGTGCTCTCTACGCCCATGTGTTTCACTGCTTTAGATACCTCATATAAATGGAATCATGAAATGATTGCCCTTCTGTTATTAGGTCTTTTTCACCTAGCATAATATTTTCAAAGTTCATTCATGTTATGTTAACAACCAGTGTGATGAAAATATGTCAAATGGTATATAAAACCAGTGTATGGTGCCCCATGATTGCATTACTGTACACAGCTATGATTTAATAATAAATTAAAGAAAAAAGTTCATTCATGTTGTTTCATAAAGCAGGATTTTTCTTCTTTTTTTAGGCTGAATAATATTCCATTGTATGTGTGTGTACGTACCTGAGGAAAATGGGTAAAATGCAAACCAAAGCCACAATGAAATATCACCTCATACCTTTTAGGATGGTGTCTCAGTCAGTTTAGGCTGCTATAACAATGTTCCATAAACTAGATAGTTTGTAAACCACAGAAATTTATTTCTTACCATTCTGGAGGATAAAAAGTCTAAGATTAAGATGTCAACATATCCAATGTCTGTTGAGAACTTCCTAGTTCATAAATGACCATCTTGTCATCATATTCTTACCTGGCAGAGAGCAAAGAGAGGGATCCTATGTCTTGTTCTACTTTTATTAGGGCACTAATCCCATTCATGAGGGTTCCACCCCTATGATCTAATTATCATCCAAACTTCTCATCCAAATACCATCCTGCAAATACCATCACATAGTATTTAGGAATTTAGGCTTCAACATTGCATATGGCTACAATCAAAAACAAAACCAAAAAAATAATAATAATAATTTAGGGCAAGGAAGTGGAGAAATAGGAACCTTTGTACTTTCATGATAAGAATGTAAAATGGTATATCCACTAAAAAAACAATATGGAAGCTCCTCAAAAAATTAAATATAAAAATGGTCTCTGATCTAGAAATACCTCTCATGTATCAAAAAGAATTGAAATCAAGATCTCAAAGAGATATTTGCACTCCCATGTTCGTTGCAGTATTATTCACAATAGCCAAGATATGGAAACAACCTAAATATTCATTGACAGTTAACGGATAAAGAAAATGTGGAGGTAAACATTTTGGGACTTTTCATGTTTTTATTCTAGCCCACACTGGGTTGATAGTTTGGCTCTGCATAGCATTCCATACAGGTGTTCCTTTCCTTTGCTTTGGCTTCCAATTTATTTCTAAGAAGCCTGATACTATAATGATTGCCAGTCCTCTGAGTATGACTTCATGTTCTTCTTCTCTTCACCTTTCTCCTCCTTTTTCTTCTTCTCTGTCAAAGTTTGTAGGATTTTCTCTGAGTTCCCAGTGTTCTGAAATTTCACAAGGATGTTCTCAATATGCTTTCCTCTTAATATGCATTCAATTATTGCAAATAATTATTGCAAACTCATATCCACGAATGATACTATTTCTTGGATAAATTTCCTCCCTTTCTTTTTTCTCTGTTCTTTCTTGATTGGAATTCCTATTAGTGTCTGGCCTGATGATTTCTTTCTTCATTTTTTTTTTTAATGAAGTGGTAAAATTTAATTTAATAACACTGGAACACTGCCATTACCATAGAAAATTTCAAACTGTGTGCTATTGTATGGTTTTGGTATGGTAGTCTTTATATTAATCCGATTTTCTTTTTTTTTTCTTTTTTTTTATTAAATCATAGCTGTGTACATTGATATGATCATGGGGCATCATTCACTAGCTTCACAGATCATTTACCAAGTTTCACATATACCCTTGTAAGATGCACCGCTGGTGTAATCCCACCAATCCTCTTCCCTCTACCCACCTCCCCCCTCCCTCCCCTCCCTTTTCCCCTTCCCCCTATTCTTAGGTTGTAACTGGGTTATAGCTTTCATGTGAAAACCCTAAATTAGTCTCATAGTAGGGCTGAGTACATTGGGTACTTTCTCTTCCATTCTTGAGATACTTTACAAAGAAGAATATGTTCCAGCTCCATCCATGTAAACATGAAAGAGGTAAAGTCTCCATCTTTCTTTAAGGCTGCATAATCTTCATTTTTTCTTTTTACCTTTTTTGATGATCATTTCACTTTATTACCTTTACTCACACATTTTTAACCTTTTACTTTTTGTTCTTTTTTTATTTCTTTGACTTATTTTCCACTCTCTGTATTGACTACTTCATTTTGCTTTTTTATTTGTAAAAGCTCTTCTTGGTTTCTGAATGTTCATTTTTTAAATGTAATCTTTTTTCTTCATAGTATCATTTTTTTAATTCTGAGGATACCAATTATTTGGGGTATTTTTTAAGTCTGTTTTCGTTTCCTGCATTGTTATTTTCTTCTTCTGAGCCTCATTTTTCTGTTTGTTGTTAATTTAATTAAGATCTCTATTTTCATTTACAGGCATTCCTCACATACCTGGACTATATCCATCCTTATGAAAAAGTAATGCATTAAAATACTATTCAGAAGCATTTTTTGCCTGGAAGTTTTCTTCTTAACTGATGAGCTTCATTGTAGGTGGACCTAGTCATATCTTTAACAGTATCTTTAGGACTTTTCCCTTTGGCAAGTTTTCCCCAGGGACAAAGAATCCAATCTCCTGCCAAGAGGGTATAACCCAAGATATCCACATTCTAAGAGCTAAGCTTCAGGAAAGGGGCTGGGGACATTAAAAGTCAGTATGAAAACCTTCATGTAATCCTCCTGTTTTCCGTGTGATACCCCTTCTTCTGCAGCTCATGGTATCACTGAATTCAAGGCCTCACTCCTTTAGCCTCTCCTGAGAATAAGCTTTTAGTGGTTGGAAGGTTAGGAAAGAAGCAGGAGCCTGACCACCCAGGTTGGTGAAGAGGATCTGGGCTTCTTTGTCCAGAATGCTGCTTCAGTTTGAGGTACGTCCTGAAGTTCTACAGCCTCCTTCTTCATGGTCCTTCCTGCTTACAGCCATTTAGTGTTCAACTTTCTTTTCTTTCTTTTAGAGTCTATTGGCAGCTCAAGTGTGATTTGAGTGTCTCTGGTGCTCCAAGGAGTCAGAAAGGCCCGTTCAGTAGGAGGTTTAGAGCCAAGCTGAAAAAACAATCAAGGACTCTATTCCATTTACAGTAGCACCAAAGAGATGAAATATTTGGGAATTTATCTGACAAAGAATGTGAAAGATCTCTATAAAGAGAACTATGACACTCTAAGAAAAGAAATAGCTGAAGATGTTAACAAATGAAAAAACATACCATGCTCATGGCTGGGAAGAATCAACATTGTTAAAATGTCCATACTACCCAAAGCAATATACAATTTTAATGCAATCCCTGTTAAAGCTCCACTGTCATACTTTATAGATCTCAAAAAAATAATACATTATTTTATATGGAGTCAGAAAAAACCTTGAATAGCCAAGACATTACTCAGAAATAAAAACAAAGCAGGAGGAATAACGCTACCAGACCTCAGACTATACTATAAATCAATAGTGATCAAAACAGTATGGTACTGGCACAAAAACAAAGAGGTAGATGTATGGAACAAATAGAGAACCAAGAAATGAACCCAGCTACTTACCGTTATTTGATATTTGACAAGCCAGTTAAAAAACATTCAATGGGGAAAAGATTCCCTATTTAACAAATGGTGCTGGGTGAACTGGATGGCAACCTGTAGAAGACTGAAACTGGACCCACACCTTTCACCTTTAACTAAGATAGACCCTCACTAGATTAAAGATTTAAACTTAAGACATGAAACTATAAAAATACTAGAAGAGATGGCAAACTCTTCAAGAAATCGTTCTAGGGGATGAGGACAAGATGGCGGACTGAACCCAGCTTTCAACAGAGGCTCCTGTCCAGAAGGAGAGTTAAGGGACAGGAATTTAGTAAATATCCTGGTGGACTTGAGCCTCACCAAGAGAGAAGGTTGAAGAACGCACATCAACACTGCTGAGGCAAGCTGTGATCACAAGGACGCAAACAAAAGGTACAAAATCCACCACCAAGCAGACAGGAGTCCCCCTCCCCCATGAGACTGGCTCAAGAGCCCCACAATTAAACAAGCAGGTGGAAATCAAAGGCCCTCCCACTACACTCCACGGGAGACACCTTCTAAAAACTGGACCTACCTCCTCTACTGGGGTGCCGTGGCGTTCTCCTGCCGGGCATAAACTGAATAAAACTTTAAAAATCCTTTGCCAGCAACGCTGAATCCCCAACACTCCCCTCCCGCCCACTGAGGTCTGGAGGCCTGTCCCCCAGGAGTTCGGATCCTTGAGTGATTTCTCAAGGAGAGTGGACAGTCCCCAAGTTGCGACTGGTCAGCATTGACTCTGAGGCACACGAGTGAGGAGAGAGCACCGGGCTAAGGGGGAGTCACGCCTCGGCGGCACTTCCCTGTGGTGCGGTGCAGCAGCCCTCCCCGTGCATCAATACAGCCAGACATAAAACTGAATGAAACTCTAGCTTCCCCCCCACTCTCACTCGGGGTCTGGGGACCTGTCCCCCAGGAGTTCGGATCCTTGGGTGATTTCTCGAGGGGAGCGCACAGTGCCCGAGCCGCGAGCTGGTCAGCGCTGACTCTGAGACACGCGGGCGAGGAGAAAGCACTCTACTGATGGGGAGTCACGCCTCGGCGGCACTTCCCTGTGGATTAGGTGCAGCAGCCCTCCCCGGGCAACATTACGGGGGCGGGCACAAAACTGAATAAAACTCTCGCTTCCCCGCTGAGAGCTGAGAGCCCCTACTCTCACTCGGGGTCTGGAGGCCTATCCCCCAGGAGTTCGGATCCTTGGGTGATTTCTCGAGGAGAGTGCACAGTGCCGGAGCTGCGTCAGGTAAGCGCTGACTCTGAGACACGTGAGCAAGGAGAGGGCACTCTGCTGAGGGGAAATCAAGCCTTGGCGGGACTTCCCTGTGGTGTGGTGCAACAGCCCTCCCCGGGCGGGCATAAAACTGAATGAAACTCTAGCTTCCCCCCCACTCCCAATCGGGGTCTGGGGGCCTATCCCCCAAGAGTTCGGATTCTTGGGGGATCTCTTGAGGGGTGTGGACCCAGCATAAACTGCGGCCGCTCAGTGCTGACTCTGGGGCATGAGACAGAGGAGAAAAGGGTCGGCTGAGTGCCCACACCAGAGCAGCAGGTCCCTGGAGGTAGATCAACAGCCGTTTTTTCTTTAACGGAAGAATGCTCACTTCTGGATATTCTGAGACCACACCCCCTGTCTCCCTGGGCAACCAGAGGAGGCCACCGGTGAGCGGGGGATTTCCTGACACTGCTCACAAACCAGGGAAGCTTCCAGGGTGGGGCCAACCCAGAGAGGTGAAACCTCCAGCAGCAAAGAAGTTTGAACTCAAAATAGCCCGTCCTCTGTAGGCGATTTCGGTAGGAACAGAGACAGAACCCCGCAAAGTTGTCTGTTCTGTTCTGTTCTGTTAGCAGTATCCATCAGGGACGGATGTGAGTGAACAAGCCTGAGTGAACACCTCCTTCCAATCACCTGCATCAAGCACTCAAAGATGTCAGGCCCCATCTCCTCCTGCTAGATAGTGGCAGTCTGCAGGGGCCTGGCAGACTTCCTTGCGATTCAGGCAGGTGCAAACCCCTGGAGTGTCTGTTCACTACAGGCAACTGGGTTAGCCATCTGCAGAGATACCAGTGACTGGGTCCGATGGAGAGGCAAAGTGGGGAAGGAGACGTCAACCTTCCCAGACTGCTCTGTTTGCTGGGTGGCTCCTCCTGACTCCACGCTGCACTGGGGTGAGCCGTGTCAGAGGAGTCACCAGGCCCCTGTGATCCAGTTCCCGGAAACCTCTTAAACTCTCCCACCCGAGACAGGTGCCGATTGAGACAGTTGATTTGGACCTTTTGAACTGGGCTAATAGACTGAGGACTTTTCAGGCGGTGCCCTGGGTGTGCGGTTGTAGGAAGGTTTGATTCTCCTTTTCCAACTGGGGCCAGAGGTGGGTGGGCGGGGTGACTTAATTGCTGATTTTTCCACACAGCTGAGACTTCAAGCCAGAGTAGAAGTTGCAATAGGATCGAACAGAAACCAGCCGAAAACAAGACAGAACCACTTAGCTCCACCACACAATTCAGGGCCCCAGTTTCTCAGGCCACAACACTGTACGGCCCCTTGATAAAGCCCCATGGGAAAAACCAAAGGGAGTAAAATAACCATGGGGCAGAATCAGCGGAAAAACTCTGGTAACATGAATAACCAGAATAGATCAACCCCCCCAAGAAAAGATATGGCAGATGTGATTGAAGATCCCATTCATAAACACCTGGCTGAGATGTCAGAAATCGAATTCAGAATTTGGATTGCAGACAAGATTAATAAAATGGAATTAGGAATTCGAGGAGAAATTCAAAAGTTGTCTCAAGAATTTAACGAATTTAAAGACAAAACCACCAAAGACTTAGACACACTGAAGCAAAAATTTACAGCCCTCAAAGATATGAAAAATACAGTAGAATCCCTCAGCAACAGAATGGAGCAAGCAGAAGAAAGGATTTCTGACATTGAAGATAAAGTCTTCGAATGCTCCCAATCTCTCAAAGAGGAAGAGAAATGGAGAGCAAAAACGGTTCACTCACTCAGAGAGCTCTCAGATAATTCGAAAAAAAAGCAATATAAGACTTATAGGGATTTCTGAGAACGATGAAGTGGCCTCCAAGGGCACAGAGGCCCTTCTGCATGAAATTATGAAAGAAAATTTTCCAGACATGCCTAGAGAATGTGAAATTCAGATAGCAGACAGCTTCAGAACCCCAGCACGATTCAACCCCAATAAGTCATCCGCAGACATATCATAATTAGCTTCACTAAAGTTAACATGAAAGAGAAGATTCTCAAAGCAGTCCGGCGAAAGAAAACTATTACGTACAAAGGTAAGAATATTAGAATAACTGCAGATCTCTCTGCTGAAACTTTTCAAGCCAGAAGTGGGTGGTCATCAACTTTTAATCTCCTAAAGCAAAATAACTTTCAACCCAGGATCTTGTATCCAGCTAAACTGAGTTTCATCTATGATGGAGAAATTAAATACTTCAATGACATTCATGTGTTGAAAAAATTTGCCATAAGTAAACCAGCTCTTCAGGATATTCTCAGACCTATCCTCCACAATGACCAACCCAATCCTATACCACAAAAGTAAACTCACTCAGAAACTTCGGATCAAACTCCAACTTCCACACTGGTGAAAGGATTAAAAATATCCACTGGACCTTTGAAAAACTCGATACCCAAAATTCCACCAGACTTATCAATACTCTCCATCAATGTGAATGGCTTAAACTGTCCTCTAAAGAGGCATAGGTTAGCTGACTGGATACAAAATCTCAAGCCAGACATTTGTTGCATACAGGAGTCTCATCTTAACTTAAAAGACAAATATAGATTCAGGGTAAAAGGATGGTCATCCATATTTCAGGCAAATGATAATCAGAAAAAAGCAGGTGTTGCAATTTTATTTGCAGATACAGTAGGCTTTAAACCATCAAAAGTAAGGAAGGACAAGAATGGTCACTTCATATATGTTAAGGGTAATACTCAATATGACGAGATCTCAATTATTAATATCTATGCACCCAACCAGAATGCACCTCAATTTATAAGAGGAACTCTAACAGACATGAGTAACTTGATTTCCTCCAGCTCCATAATATCGAAGATTTCAACACTCCTTTGGCAGTGTTGAATCGATCCTCTAGCAAGAAGCTGAGCAAAGAAATCTTAGATTTAAACCTAACCATCCAATATTTAGATTTAGCAGACATCTACAGAACATTTCATCCCAACAAAACTGAATACACATACTTCTCACCAGCCCACAGAACTTACTCCAAAATTGACCACATTTTAGGTCACAAGTCTAACCTCAGTAAATTTAAAGGAATAGAAATTATTCCATGCATCTTCTCGGACCATCATGGAATATAACTTGAATTGAGTAATAACAGGAATCTGCATACTCATACAAAAACATGGAAGTTAAATAACCTCATGCTGAATGATAGCTGGGTCAGAGATGAGATTAAGAAAGAAATCACCAATTTTTTGGAGCAAAACGACAATGAAGACACAAACTATCAGAACCTCTGGGACACCGCAAAGACAGTTCTAAGAGGGAAATTTATAGCACTGCAAGCCTTCCTCAAGAGAACGGAAAGAGAGGAAGTTAACAACTTAATGGGACATCTCAAGCAACTGGAAAAGGAAGAACATTCCAACCCCAAACCCAGTAGAAGAAAAGAAATAACCAAAATTAGAGCAGAATTAAATGAAATTGAAAACAAAAGAATAATACAACAGATCAATAAATCAAAAAGTTGGTTTTTTGAAAAGGTCAATAAAACAGATAAACCTCTGGTCAACCTAATCAGGAATAAAAAAGAGTAAAATCTCTAATCTCATCAATCAGAAACAACAAAGACGAAATAACAACAGACTCATCAGAAATCCAAAAAATCCTTAATGAATATTACAAGAAACTTTATTCTCAGAAATATGAAAATCTGAAGGAAATTGACCGATACTTGGAAGCACGCCACCTTCCAAGACTTAACCAGAATCAAGTGGAAATGTTGAACAGACCCATATCAAGTTCAGAAATAGCATCAACTATACAAAACCTCCCTAAAAAGAAAAGCCCGGGACCAGATGGTTTCACGTCAGAATTCTACCAAACCTTTAAACAGGAATTAGTACCTATATTACTCAACCTGTTCCAAAAGGTAGAAAAAGAAGGAAGACTACCCAACATGTTCTATCAAGCAAACATCACCGTGATCCCCAAACCAGGAAAAGACCCAACAAGAAAAGAAAATTATAGACCAATATCACCAATGAATATAGATGCAAAAATATTCAACAAGATCCTAACAAACAGAATCCAGCAACACATCAAACAAATTATACATCATGACCAAGTTGGTTTTATCCCAGGGTGTCAAGGCTGGTTCAATATACGTAAATCTATAAATGTAATTCAGCACATAAAGAAATTAAAGAACAAAGACCATATGATTCTCTCAATTGATGCAGAAAAAGCTTTTGATAATATCCAGCATCCCTTCATGATCAGAACACTCGAGAAAATTGGTCTAGAAGGGACTTTTCTTAAACTGATAGAGGCCATCTACAGCAAACCCACAGCCAATATCATATTGGAGTTAAATTGGAATCATTTCCAATGGAGTTAAATTGGAATCATTTCCACTCAGATCAGGAACCAGACAAGGCTGCCCATTGTCTCCATTGCTTTTCAACATTGTAATGGAAGTTTTAGCCACCGCAATTAGGGAAGAAAAGGCGATCAAGGGTATCCATATAGGGTCAGAAGAGATCAAACTTTCGCTCTTTGCAGATGATATGATTGTGCATCTGGAAAACACTAGGGACTCTACTACAAAACTCCTAGAAGTGATCAAGGAATACAGCAGCGTCTCAGGTTACAAAATCAACATCCATAAATCGGCAGCCTTTATATACACCAACAACAGTCAAGTTGAAAAAGCAGTTAAGGACTCTATCCCATTCACAGTAGTGCCAAAGAAGATGAAATATTTGGGAATTTACCTAACAAAAGACGTGAAAGATCTCTATAAAGAGAACTATGAAACTCTAAGAAAAGAAATAGCTGAAAATGTTAACAAATGGAAAAACATACCATGCTCATGGCTAGGAAGAATCAACATTATCAAAATGTCCATACTACCCAAAGCAATATATAATTTCAACACACTCCCTATTAAAGCTCCACTGTCATATTTTAAAGATCTTGAAAAAACATTACTTCGTTTTATATGGAATCAGAAAAAACCTCGAATAGCCAAGACATTACTCAGAAATAAAAACAAAACAGGAGGAATCACACTACCAGACCTCAGACTTTACTACAAATCGATAGTGATCAAAACAGCATGGTATTGGCACAAAAGCAGAGAAGTAGATATCTGGAATAGAATAGAGAACCAAGAGATGAATCCAGCTACTTACCGCTATTTGATTTTTGACAAGCCAATTAAAAACATCCAGTGGGGAAAAGATTCCCTATTTAACAAATGGTGCTGGGTGAACTGGCTGGCAACCTGCAGAAGACTGAAATTGGACCCACACCTTTCACCATTAACTAAGATAGACTCTCATTGGATTAAAGATTTAAACTTAAAACATGAAACTATAAAAATACTAGAGGAGAATGCAGAGAAAACCCTTGAAGAAATTGGTCTGGGTGAGTATTTCATGAGGAGAACCCCCCGGGCAATTGAAGGAGCTTCAAAAATACACTACTGGGACTTGATCAAACTAAAAAGCTTCTGCACAGCTAAGAACACAGTAAGCAAAGCAAGCAGACAGCCCTCAGAATGGGAGAAGATATTTGCAGGGTATATCTCTGACAAAGGTTTAATAACCAGAATCCACAGAGAACTCAAACGCATCAGCAAGAAAAAAACAAGGGATCCCATCGCAGGCTGGGCAAGGGATTTGAAGAGAAACTTCTCTGAAGAAGACAGGGGCACGGCCTTCAGAAAAAATGCTCATCATCTTTAATCATCAGAGAAATGCAAATCAAAACTACCTTGAGATATCATCTAACTCCAATGAGACTAGCCTATATCACAAAATCTCAAGACCAGAGATGTTGGCGTGGATGCGGAGAAAAGGGAACACTTCTGCACTGCTGGTGGGAATGCAAATTAATACATTCCTTTTGGAAAGATATATGGAGAACACTCAGAGATCTAAAAATAGATCTGCCATTCAATCCTGTAATTCCTCTGCTGGGCATATACCCAGAAGACCAAAAATCACAACATAACAAAGATATTTGTACCAGAATGTTTATTGCAGCCCAATTCATAATAGCTAAGTCATGGAAAAAGCCCAAGTGCCCATCGATCCATGAATGGATTAATAAATTGTGGTATATGTATACCATGGAATACTATGCAGCCTTAAAGAAATATGGAGACTTTACCTCTTTCATGTTTACATGGATGGAGCTGGAACATATTCTTCTTAGTAAAGTATCTCAAGAATGGAATAAAAAGTACCCAATGTACTCAGCCCTACTATGAAACTAATTTGGGGCTCTCACATGAAAGCTATAACCCAGTTACAACTTAACAATAGGGGGAAGTGGGAAAGGGGGAGGTGGGTGGAGGGAGGGGGATCGGTGGGATCACACCTGTGGTGCATCTTACAGGGGTATTTGTGAAACTTGGTAGATGTAGAATGTAAATGTTTTGGCACAGTAACTGAGATAATGCCGGAAAGGCTATGTTAACCACTGTGATAAAAATGTGTCAAATGGTCTATGAAGCGAGTTTATGATGCCCCATGATCATATCAATGTATACAGTTATGATTTAATAAAAAAAAAAAAAAGAAATCGTTCTACATGTGAAACTTGGTAGATGTGGAATGTTGATGTCTTAGCACAATAACTGGGAGAATGCCAGGAAGGCTGTGTTGACCAGTGTGATCAAAATGTGTCAAACAGTATATGAAGCTATTGTATGATGCCCCATGTTCCTATCAATGTACACAGTTATGATTTATGAGGAGGACCCCCCAGGCAATTGAAGCAGCTTTAAAAATACACTACTGGGACCTGATGAAACTAAAAAACTTCTGCACAGCCAAGAACATAGTAAGTAAATCAAGTAGACTCCCCTCAGAATGGGAAAAGATATTTGCAGGTTATGTCTCCGACAAAGGTTTAATAACCAGAATCCACAGAGAACTCAAATGTATAAGCAAGAAAAGAACAAGTGATCCCATCTCAGGCTGGGTAAGGGACTTGAAGAGAAACTTCTCTGAAGAAGACAAGCACATGGCCTACAGACATATGAAAAAAATGCTCATCATCCTTAATCATCAGAGAAATGCAAATCAAAACTACTTTGAGATATCATCTAACTCCAGTAAGATTAGCCCATATCACAAAATCCCAAGACCAGAGATGTTGGTGTGGATGTGGAGAAAAGGGAACACTTCTATACTGCTGGTGGGAATGTAAATTAATACATTCCTTTTAGAAAGATGTTTGGAGAACTCTTCGAGATCTAAAAATAGATCTGCCATTCAATCCTATAATTCCTCTACTAGGTATATATCCAGAAGATCAAAAATTGCATTATAACAAGGATATTTTTACCAGAATGTTTATTGCAGCCCAATTCATAATTGCTAAGTCATGGAAAAAGCCCAAGTGCCCATCGACTCATGAATGGATTAATAAATTGTGGTATTTGTACACCATGGAATATTATGCAGCTGTAAAAAAGATGGAGACTATACCTCTTTCATGTTTACATGGATGGAGCTGGAAAACATTCTTCTTAGCAAGGTATCCCAAGAATGGAAGAAAAAGTACCCAATGTACTCAGCTGTAATATGAAACTAATTTATAGCTTTCATACGAAGGCTATAACCCAATCTCAGTACAAGAATATGGGGAAGGGGGCAAGGGAGGGAAAGGAGGGGGAGGAAGTGTGGAGGTAGGGTGATTGGTGGGTCCACACCTAGGGTGCATCTTAGAAGGGTGCAGGTGAAGTTTACTAAGTGTAGAGTATAAGGGTTTGAACACAATAACTAAGAAAATGCCATGAAGGCTATGTTAACCAGTTTGGTGAAAATATTTCAGACTGTATATGGAACCAGCACATTGTACCTCATGATTGCATTATTGTACACATCTATGATTTAATAAAAAATAAATAAATAAAAATAAAGTCCAGAGTCATTTACCACTGGTTTATTCACTTTCCAGCTTCCAAACCTTGTTTTTACCTTTTTTCTTCTCTTGTAGGTTTATGGTTCTTTATTCTTTTATTTTTACTTCAGTAGGATTTCAGAAAAATATCATGTTTAACCAGAACCACCTAGATATTTATAGGCCACAGATTTCCCTCTATTTGTTGTTACATCAACTTCTTAAATCTGAAAAAATTGAAAGCATTAAAAATATATATATTATTATTACTTTTTTGGATCTCTTCTGTTTACTAGTATAAATATTTGAGGGATTCTGGAATTTTCATAGTTACTAATGTGAAAGAGACAAAACTGGAAGAACACTTTACTCCTCAAACTATAACACCTATTCTCCCACCTACATACACCATGTGGTAGTCCACAACACATACACACCTGCCTTCCAGTTTTACTGTCTTGGTAATGGTCACAAGGGAGAGCAGGAAGATGGCTACCAAAAGTAATTGCAGATACACCAGATGTGTTGAATCTGCCTAGCTGTAAGTGCACTTCATCCTCCTCCTTCTTCATCTATCAGCTACTTGACCTCCTCCCTAAGGCTGGTCTCTAATCCATAGAGATTTAAGCAAATCCAGCCCAGCATCAATCCAGTCTTCCTGCAACGTGTCTAGCCCTACCTAATTCCCCAGATGGCGATACAAGGAATTCTGCCCTGGCCCTTTCTTACATGAGTCTGCGCCTCCACCCAGTAACCTGCTTCAGATCCCAGCCTGCAGAACTAGATCAGGGCTGCACTCTCTGAGACCACAGCTTCTCCCCAGGGCTTGCTCCCTGTCTCAGTATTCAGCTTCCAGATCTTATTTCCTCCTGGGTTGTCACGCCATCCGTGCAGCACAATTCCGCCTGTTCTAAAACTTCTCTAATCAGCTTGCTAATACATGACATTTCTGCTTCAGAAATATATTCTTTGACATCAGCCATTTAAACTTTTATTTGAATAAATTCATCTGATTTTTTCCTAAGGGCAGAATTTGACAGGGGAAAGAAAAGACAGTTGCAGGGACTTAGGGATTAAAAGAAGAGACAAGGGGAGCCAAAGAACCCTCCTTCTGTTCAGAGATTGCTTAAGACCTCACCAGCCCACCCCTCCTCTTCACACACTGCCCTACTCTGAGGTGTCAACCCAGCACTGAGCTTCGCCTGGTTCTCCCAGTTGCTTTTAGCACTTCATAAGGTCTTAGCTTGTGGGCTGTGCCTATTTCTGCACAGTGAGCTCAGTTTTAGAATGTAATACCTTTGAAGGCTAGAGCATCTGGTTTACTTGCTTTTTGTAGTTCTTATCCCAGGATAATTCTGGCAATTGTTAATCCAGTTCTCCAATCCATTGGTTCAGAGGTCACTCTGTCAACAATTCTATGAGAAAAAGAAACCTCTAAAGATAAGGCAGGAGGTAAAAAGTTTTTGCATCACCATCTCTCTGCTCTGCAATGACAGTGGGGAGATACTCTCCCCCAACTAAACTCTTAGCCTCAGTTTCTTCATCTTTCAAATGGGCATAAGAATGTCTCTCTCATAGGGAGTTGAAAGGAGTGAAAAAGGAAATGTGATCAAAATGCTTTGCATGTGTCTGGCACACATTTAATAAGTGTTAATTCACTACTCAAGTCACCAGACAGCAGGACAGGAGCAGTTGGAAAAGCACCCCTCCCCACCCCTCCGCCAGAGGCAGTGGCCAGAAGACTAAGTGGAGGTGTCCCACACTGAAGAGGGGAAGGAGTGTTTATTCCAGGCAAGATCCACTGGACCATTTCCATCAGCCCAGATTTCAAAGCCTGTAAAAGTATTAAGGGACCATCTACCTGGAGCCACACTGGAGCTTCCTGACCTGAACAAGAAAGTGCTCAACCTCTGTAGAAGTGTCCGTCCGGGGTGGCTGTATTTCAGCAGGCCTGCCGACCTCTGGGTAAATAAATGTGTGGAACAGCTACAATAAACATTTTCTCTCATCCTGAAATCAGATCTGCAGATTCCTCAGCCCCTCGGTGCTGGGAAGACTGTAATTACAGCATATGTTAAATTTTCTTTATAGCTAGTCCTGATGGTTGTTAAGTGACCACATCAGCCAGCGCAGCACCCTGCTCTGGTCTGCTACTACGGGTAATGAAAACCAGATGTTTGTCTGAAGTTAATAATCAATACAGCCCTTGGCCCAAGTCAAGTAGGGATCACAGTTTGCTTGGAGAAGCCATGTAAAGTGGTGATAAGCCAGGTGACCTGCAGCCTGCCTGTGGGGCCACCACTCGAAGGAGAGATAAGCCATTTGACACTCCTGGAGGTGACTGGAAAGAGAAATGAGCAACTGACAAGAACCAAGAACTCACCCAACACACCAAGCAGTATCTGGGTGTCAGGGCCCTCCTGGAGGGGCCACAGGAAGACTTCTAGGGATTTTTTTTTTTTGCAGTTTTGGCCAGGGTTTGAACCCCATATGGGGCCGGTGGCTTACTCCTCTGAGCCACAGGTGCCACCCTGTTATTCAGCTTTTAAACAACAACAGTTTGGAATTCCTGTGCATAGTCTCTTCTATTTAGAGGCATTTTCCCTCCCTTTCCCAGAGTTAGTGACATAAAACAAAAATCAATGAATGTATAATTGAATTACTCTTGCTGGTAGCTAACATTGTATATCTTAGAACTGATAAAGTAGAGATCAGTATTTGCAGTCATTAAAAGAAAGTGTTCACAAAGCTTTTGATTGAGATTGTGAAGTGGTGCCCTGAAACCTCCACTTTTGATTAAATATTAATTCTGATATGAAGATATGCTATTCAGGAAGCCCTTTTAATAGGCATCTTTTCACTATTGAGCTAACCAGTTTGGAGATGGAGATAGAAGAAATGAGTATTTCTCTCTGCCAGTTTTAGAACCATAAAGACTCTGAAGAAGTCCCAGCCCTTTGCCTGGTCCAAGCCTAAGCATAGCCTCCGTCCGTCACTCAGGGAAAGAGGTCAGACCACTTCAGTGCAATTGTTTTAAGGTCCCGCAGCAGGAGGAGGAGGAGGGGGAACTAAGACCGTGTCGTGTTCCTATTATTGTTTCTAATACAAGAGATAAGAATGTTTATGAGTAAGAACTCTAATCCAAGGGAGAAAACAACGTACTGTGATGAAGATATTAAGCAAAAAAGAGAAATGAATTCTATCTTGAAGAGTTAAAAGTAATTATCCAGAAATTTTGAATTGAAGAGATGGGCATTTGTTAGGCCCGAAAAGTCAAAATAAATATTTCAATATGCAAGTACAGGGGGAAAAGACCCTGTGGTGAACAGCTGTGGTTTGGGGCACCCAATAACCATTCTCCTTTCTTCTGTACTAGCATCCTCATTCTCCCGTGGAAAATTATGTTCCCAGATCCCTGAGTCCCACCCAACACAAACTGCACTTGATCACCATTCCCACTCCCTTGAGTTAGAGATTGTAAGTGAGGTTGAGGAAAGGGCAGGAATCAGGGATTTTTAGGAGGAATGAGCTGAGCACTCTGACAAACTAAATGGGATCCAAAAGCCATGTTTTCCAATGCTCAACTCAGAAATTTTTGTATACAAAGAGTCTCTTAATCTTTGAGAATTCGTTGCTTAGTCTAATTTCCACCTCAAATTTACAATGGCCAAACTCAGTTACTTTCAATTACTAAATATATTAGCTTAATGTACTAGTTACTCTTCCATTTTATGGACACCTCTTTTTTATAAGAGTCCACACTTGTTAATAAAACATAGATGTTGGTGGGGAGGATATTTGAGTGAAAATATAATCTCTTATTCTTAGATCCAGATAGCACAGGGAATTACTGTAATTAATCTCCCTTCTAATTAAGTGGTTTAAGAGGTGGCAAATAACAAATGGTGACTTAGTGCCTTTCAGAGTTTAAATTATGTTTTTGTTTCTCTGAAAATAATAATAACATACACTGGAAATGAATTAATTAGAAGATTAAATAGAAAGTGACCACAAATAGGTTGGGAGTTAGATTTGGAGTGAGAATCAAGAGTGTTACATATATAATTTGTTACTGAAAATAAAGATTTTGCATTTTTAGCAGAACATTTTGGTGCCACCATCAAAATGGCTCCCCCAAAAGCAGCTTTATAAATGCTATGGGCTGAATTGTGCCCCCATTCCAAAATTTCTATGTTGAAGCCTTAACTCAGAATGTGAAGGTATTCGTAATGAGATCTTTGGGAGGTAATTTAGTTTGGATGAAATCATGAGGGTGGGGCTTTGGTGATGGGATTAGTGCCCTTGTAATAACAGATGCCAGAGAACTAGTGTGCTCTCTCCCTCCTTGCTCTGTCTTTCTGCTATGTGAAAACACTGGAAGAAAATAGCAGTCTGCAAGCCAGGAAAAGAGCCCCACCAGGAGCTAAATCAACTAGAATTTTGACCTTGAATTTTTTAGAGTTATGAGAAAGAAATGTCTGCTGTTTAAGCCACTAGGGTATTATGTTATGGCAGCCTGAGCAGACCAAGACAAAATTCAAAATTCACTCTCTAATACTCCATCTACTCCAGCTTGGCACCGGTAGCTCAGTAACTAGGGTGCCAGCCACATACACCGGAGCTGGCATGTTCGAATCCAGCTCAGGCCTGCCAAACAACAATGACAACTGCAACCAAAAAACAGCCAGGCATTCCGGTGAGCACCTGTAGTCCCAGCTACTTGAGAAGCTGAGGCAGGAGAATCACTTAAGTCTGAGAGTTTAAGGTTGCTATGAGCTGTGACACCACGGCACTCTACCAAGACAGACATAGTGAGACTCTGTCTCAAAAAAAAAAAAAAAAAATTCCATCTATTCTATGCCTGGGCTTCCAAATTCTCTTTTCTCTTTTATTTTTCTCCACTGGCTTTTTTTTTTTAATTTAATTTTTGTTAACTCATAGCTGTTCACATTTATAGGGCACAATGTGATGATCTGATATACAATGTGGAATGCTTAAATCAAACTGATTAACATAACCATCACCTCACCTCACTTATTTTTTGTGGTAAGACACTTATAATTTACTCTTAGTTATTTTGAAGTGTACCCTTGCATTGTGCACATTAGGCAAGATCCCACCAAATGCCCTTCTTCCTCCCACCAATCTCCTTCCACGCTCCCTCCTCTCCCCTCCCTCTTGCTAGACTATATTTGTGTTATATCATTCCTATGAATGTGTAGGGGATTATATATTGGTTTTATAATTGTATTGAGTAAATTGGATGCTATTTTTTCCATTCTTGAGATACTTCACTAAGAAGGGTATGTTCCAACTCTATCCATGTAAACATAAAAGATGTAAAGTCTCCATCTTTTTAATGGCTGAATAGTATTCCATGGTATACATATACCACAATTTGTTAATCCATTCATGGATGGATGGGCATTTGGGCTGCTTCCACAACTTGGCAATTATGAATTCGGCTGCAATAAACATTCTGATGCAATTAGTCTTTGTGGTAAAATGATTTTTGTTCTTCTAGGTAAATACCTAGTAATGGAATTGTGGGATCAAATGGAAGGTCAACTTTTAATTCCTTAAGGATTCTCCATACTTCTTTCCATAAAGGTTGTATAAGTTTGCAAACCCACCAGCAGTGTAGAAGGGTTCCCTAGAGAGAACTGAAATTAATCAATAAGAAAAGAAGTCTCTTCTTTGTGGGCAAGACACTTGAACAGAAACTTCTCTGAAGACAACAAATGGCCAACAAACACAGGGGGAAAAAGCTCTTTGTCTTTAATCATGAGAGAAACGCAGATCAAGACCACTTTAAGATATCACCTAACCCCAGTAAGAATAGCCCACATCTCCATTGCCTTTAATGCCACATAGCATACTAAATATTTGGCATATATTGCTAGTTCACTCACTGCTGTATCTCCAGCACCTAGAATAAGCCTGATGTGTGACAACAGCTCAATAAACATCTGCTGAATGTTGAATGAGTAAATCTAACTCAGGTGCTGTTTCTGCTTGGAAGATTTTGCTGGCTTCCATTATTCTTGATCTTAGCTATCCAGAAAGTTACATGCTTTCTGTGTGCTTCTTTTTCTGTGTTATGTCCAGACATCAATAGTTTTATTTTTCATATTGTCACCACATATTGACCCTACTCTGGACCAGGAGATGCTTGAGGACTAGGACAGGGACATCTTTATCTCCAGAGCCCATCTTCATGCCTGTCTCTGGCCTTGGCAGTGCCATGGGGAAAAGATTGAAGAAAGTAGTGTATTAATAATAAGACTGATAATTTGGGGCCAGGTATGGTGGCTCACACTTGTAATCCTAGCACTCTGGGGGACTGAGGTAAGAGGATCCCTTGAGCTCAGGGGTTTGAGACCAGCCTGAGAAGAATGATACTCTTATCTCTACCAAAAATAGAAAAATTAGCTAGGTGTTGTGGCTGGCACCTATAGACCCAGCTACTTGGGAGATTGAGGCAGAAGGATTGCTTGAGCCCGACTTTGAGGTTGCTGTGAGCTAGGCTGATGCCACAGCACTCTAACCTGGGACAAAAGAGTGAAACTGTCTCAAAAATTAAAAAAAAAAAAACTGTTAAACTGATTGGAAAGGCACCAGAGCATAGAAAGGGGCAAAGAAGTATACGTGTTACATGGGATGTGGGAGAAGAAAGGGGCATCAACTATACCATTGAATCCAGGTCTCAGGCATTAGACCAGGCAGAACTCTAGCCTGAGATGGAGGATGGCTCTGGGTTAATGTGTGATAGCTCCTACAAGCATGCACGGGCAAATTCCCAGGATGCTAGGCTCTTCCTGTGTTTCAACAATCAAGCTGCTTTCTTCATTTCCCTCTAAACAAAGTCTCCACCAAATGACCACCAGGCAACAGAATATATAATGCATCTAGTTGGGTATTTAAAGACTCATTAGACTAAAAAGCTGAGGAGTGTCAAGGACCCACCAAGCTATCCACTGAGCTCTTTACCCAAAGGAGCTCATCCACTGAATCCTCTGTACCTTAAGAATGCTCACTGCAGACAGGTCCACCATCCTCCATGACCCCTTCAAAGAATAAGTTAAACTCTATAATTGCAACTCCTCCCACCTGGTGCTTTACACTTCAGTGGGTGACAGTTAAATGTTCACTTAACCCAAAACTATCTGTGTTATATACTTTTCTTTCTAGTGAACCTCCTTAGTGAAGATTTATCTGTTCGTCCAGCAAAATTAAGTAGACTTATATTCAATTATTCATAATTTAGTTTACATCTTACCTTAATTCCAACTTTCTATTAACAAAATAAATTAAGCTAGGCTCAAGTACTTGCTAATAATAGCATAATACCATTTATAGAGTACCTATTACAGTATTTCATTTATTGTGCATAATACCCAAGGGGAACATCATTATACATTTTTTACCCATGTGGAAACTATCTCAAAGACCTTCAGCAATTTCTCCAAAATCACAATCTAGGAAATTTCTGAAATTCCATTCAAAATCAAAGTTATCAGCTGGACACAGTGGCTCGTGCCTGAAATCTGAGCACTTGGGAGGCCAAAGCAGGTGGTTTGCCTGAGCTTACAGGTTCAAGACTAGCCTGAGCCACGGCAAGATCCCATCTCTAAAAATAACCTGGCATTGTGCCAGGCACCTGTAGTTCCAGGTACTTGGGAGGGTGAGGCAAAAGAATTGCTTAAGCCCAGGAGTTTGAGGTTGCTTTTAATTATAACACCATGGCACTCCACCAAGGGTGACAAAGTGAGACTCTGCCTCAAAAAAACAAACAAAAAATCAAAGTTATGTCAACATCACTATAAAAATAATTCCCTATTTCTTTTGCTTTATTCTCCCTGTAGTTTGTTACATGTTCATTAAAGAAGAACAATAAGACATCTATTTCAAGAGGAGTGCAAACCACTCTGCGTATGGGGTGGCATTTCACGTGGCCATGACAAGAAGTGTGCCCTTTTTGTCACAGGGAAGGTAGCTTGGAGGGATCCCATCCCACTTCCTCTGGAGGGAACTGTTCAACCTTTCCAGGCCTCTAGAGATGACTCCAATCTTGTGTGTGCCTTCATTGTTGAGTTTGAAATGATCTGAATTCCCAGAACATTAGGAACACCTACACTGCAATGAAACACAAACATTAATCAAAACAAAATGTAAAAGATTTGGGGGTTGTATGTCATCTGTACCATCCACACTCTGCCCCTCTCCCATTGGAGGGATGATTGAGAGTTGATTACAAGTTCTTTTTGATGATGCTGCTAAAAACTGTTTGAAAAACATCATCGCCTCTTTTCACAAGATGGGTTATATTAGGCAACATGAAGTCATGATTACATTGCACTAATTTTAGCTAAGTCAGAAGTCTTCACGAAAGCATTGCTCAGACTAGCAGCCACTGCTGATTGAGTCAAAGTTCACCCAATTCTGGACAAAAGGAGAAACAGTTAATAACCTACTGTCCCTGTGAATGAGCTATTGCTGCCAAAGCAAAACCAAGCCTGAGGCAGCCATTCATTTCTAGATCCCAGAAGTTCTGCTGCCTCTCATGGGCTGTTTTCAAACCATACCATTATTTGTTGGTTTCTCAGTAACACATGCAAGATGGAGAAAGGTGCAGCCAATTTTTTTTGGTCCCCATCCCCATCAACTCCTTCAACAAAGAACCTGTTTTCAAAGACCCATAATGCTCGTCTTAGCCTGCCTTACAGTCTGGTCTCTCCAAAGTTGGAGTGGATTATTTTTCCTTCTCTGGGATCTGCTTTGAATTACCTTATAATCCTGAAAAACTCGTAATGTTCCCAGAGAGTGATGCCCCTGAAGCTTTTTTAGAATCTAAAGTAGTGGCTGGATAATTTGGAAGGTTGTTTGTTTGCTTGGTTGATTTTTTTTTTTTGCATTTGTTATTTACTGAGTCCTCTAAGAAATTTCTAATGGAGTACTGACCCACACTATTTCTTACTCTTCTGATTCTTACACTTAATTGATTTTCTGTGAAGTAAATAGATTCAAGTTATAATGTTTTACACTTTATCATGGCCTCTATTACTTGGCCTTGAAATCATTTATAAACAGCAAGTGTGACCACTAACACAACAAGGTACATGAACTATTCTACATACATGTCAGCAGGCCAAAAAGTATTCAATTCAATGGAAGAATGGAAGTCTTTTCTCTTTCTTCCCACTGACAAAACTGCAATTCCATTTCATCCAACATTATAGATCTCCTAAAACCTAAGAAAACCAGTCACTTGTGTTCAACCAAAATTTGTGATAGTAGAAAGACCCTAGGATTAAGATTAGATTCCAAATCTCAGCAAGAAAGGAGAGAGAAAGAGACTTTTACCATGTCCCTTAACTTATATGAGCTTATACCCCATTTAAAGATGAGTTCCTCAGGTGGCGCCTGTGGCTCAGTGAGTAGGGCGCCGGCCCCATATGCCGAGGGTGGTGGGTTCAAACCCAGCCCCTGCCAAACTGCAACCAAAAAATAGCCGGGCGTTGTGGCGGGCACCTGTAGTCCCAGCTGCTCGGGAGGCTGAGGCAAGAGAATCGCGTAAGCCCAAGAGTTAGAGGTTGCTGTGAGCCGTGTGATGCCACGGCCCTCTACCCGAGGGCGGTACAGTGAGACTCCTGTCTCTACAAAAAAAAAAAAAAATAAAGATGAGTTCCTCAAAAACAACTGTTTTTGAGAGTATATGTGTAGCTGAAATAAGTGAAATAACATGAAGCTGCTTTGTACACTGCTAAACCAAACTGCTTTCATGGAAAAGGGGGAGATTTCAAAAGCTTGATTCTAACATCGCCTGTCAAAGCTGGCAAGGCATTGGTATTATCAACATTATTTTAAAGGCATAAATTAAGACCAGAGATTCTCATAGAGTTTTCTATATTCCTTCATCCAATCTGGATCAGTACCTGCTAAGAAATGAGTCTAGATAATTAGATGCAGTCCTTTAGGCCTCAAGAATTATGTATAGGTACAGAACTTATTCTATGCCCAGACTTAGTCTAAATTCTCTATGAGAAAAACAGGAAGAAGCAGCAGCTCCAGATATCAAGACTTTAATATCTTGCTAAACTCAACCAATTAATTAATTAACCAGCCTTTAGAGGAACATACTACATCCTCAGCTTTGCCAAGGTACAGCAAACCATTCCTTCTCTGCAGAAATTTGACATCGGAATCATTTAATGAATTTCCTACCTTAAAAAATGGGGCAAGGTTGAATGGATTAACAAATTGTGGTATATGTACATCATGGAATACTATTGAGCCACAAAAAAAGATGGAGACTTCACATCTATTATGTTTACCTGAATGGAGCTAGAACATATTCTTTTTAGTAAAGTATCTCAAGAATGGAAAAAAAAAGTATCCAATGTAGTCAATACTACTATGAAATCAATATATAACTACCTACACACTCATACAAATGGCAAAACATAACTATAGTCCAGAAAGTAGAAGGGATAAAGTCCAGAGAGAGAGGGGAGGGGAAGGGGATATGGGCGGAGGGAGGGTATTTGGGGGCATCTCACCTAATGTACATGATGCAATGATACATTTCAAAACTATTAAGAAATGAGTATAATTGTGATGGATGTGTTACTTAGTTCAATGTAAACATTTCACATTATATATCAAAGCAGTACCCTGAACCCCATAAATGCGTCAATGTACAAAGTTATGATTTAATAAAAAATGATTTGTTTTTAAAGAACTATTTTTTTATTTTTACATATTTTATTAGGTTTCCACTTTTTGCCTTCATAAAATTAAAGAGGCTTAAAATTTAATAACAATAACAATGTTTAAAATAAGGACTAGAAACAAAAACCTCATAAAGAATGAACGAACATAAATACATTCAGAAAAGAAATCAGAGAATTGCTGCATTGAAATATTATAATAATGATGATGCAAAGAAAGTAACATTCACATTGTCAAATAAGAGTCTGACTATTATAGAATTCTTTGACTTTGAGATTCAGTATAGAGTCATCAGTTAACTTCTTTTTATTATTTTTTTAAGTCTCAAAAAACAGACAACCAATATTTATAAATAAAAGTAAAAGATAATTTCAAAAAATAGATCATGCCAAATCTTACAGACAATAGAAAAAGAAGAAATACTTCAAAATCATTTTACTTGATCTGGATAGTGACTAACTTCACATAAATTGGATTTAATTTTGACCAAAGTATATTATTTAAACATTAATTTTTAATTCAACTTGTTAATATGTTGTCTGGGACATGCCATCCTCATTTATAAGTGAAATATGTTTGTAATTTCCCCTTTATAATAATATATTCTCTCCAATTTTAATATCAGTTGTATCCAGATCTAATAAAAAGTAATTTTTAAAAAATGGGGCAAGGACTAGAGAATACTATAAGGCTAGTAAGAAGAAGAGGTAGAAGTCTTACTGGAGCTGACGAAACGGGCCTCACAAAAGTAAAGTGCAAGGTCAGTCATTACCCAAGAAGCTCTTTGTGAGGTACCATCATTGTGACAGCTAGTTTCTCAGCCCCTGACTCTCAGAGGTCATCATATAATCACCTACTAGCTCTGGCCACCCTAAACATTCAAGAAGGAAAATATGGCTAGTCTTTGTCATTGCCAGGACCCATGTCTGAGCAAAATTCCTCTAACCAGGCTTCCTCTAAGGTCTGGCTACTTTTGAACTCCACATCCAAGGGCAATCCCATCATGTTTCAGCCAACCAGAACGAAAGGGTCACATGCAGATGAGTTTGTTTGCTACAGAAAAGTTTGCAAACCTGGAAAATACCATCATAATCCTCTTCAGAAAATGAATTCTCTCTCTTCTCACTCTCTCCCACCTCTACCCCTGCGCACACACAGACACACACATGCACACACACACACACTCTAGAAAATAGCACGAGTATTTTTAAAAAGAAGTCCAATTGGCTAGAATAATTGGAAAACACTTTGTGAACAAACTGAGCCTTGGAGGATAAGGTGATGCCAGATAGACCCAGAAAATGGAGACATTTCAAGCAGATGGAACTGGTTAAGTAAAGACAGGACTTCTGAAATAAGTTTGTGGGGAAGCATGTAACTACCTCGTGTGTATTAGGTGGGTCTCAGTGCCTCTTCTTTCAAGTGGAAATAAAATAGCAAAGGGAAAAACAACAACATTTTATTGCACAAAGAGATTACTTTCTATGTTTTCAGATACTCATGTGCGTGTGTTAATAAAGCTGAATCTCTTTTCTGGGTTCATCCACATTCAAAATTATACTTTCTTCATTGCACGGGTGTTTTTCCCCTTTTCAAGGCTTAGTTTGCTGGTATAGTTCGTAAGAATAATAATAGTGAATGATAATAGCCAACATTCATAGATAACCACAGCACAGCATTAAACTCTTTATGTGTATCTTTTCACATAATGTTCATATGCAATGTGTTTTATAAAAGGTGGCTTGACAAAGCTCATCATTAACTGCTAAGAGGAAGAAGACTTCCCCAGGGAAGTAACACTTAAACTGAATCTTCAAATATGCTGTAGTAGTTCTCCTGAATCAAGTCTGGAAAAGCAATTCCAAGCAGTGAGATTGAAATCCTGAAATGTTTCAGGAAAAGCAAGATGTTTGAGAGGCTGAACCAGGACCAGACAGGTTGGAAGAAGCCAAATTGAGGCCAGCTTTGTATATAATAAGTTTATGAAAGTGAAACAGGAATCCATTAACGTGGATTTTTGGGGGTTTTTTTTCTTTTTTTATTAAGTCATAGCTGTGTACATTATTGCAATCATGGGGTACAATGTGCTGGTTTTATATACCATTTGAAATATTTTCATCAAACTGGTTAACATAGCCTCTACAGCATTTTCTTAGTTATTGTGTTAAGACATTTATACTCTATACTTAGTAAATTTAACATGTACCCTTGTAAAATGCACTGTAGGTGTGTTCCCACCAATTACCCTCCCTCCCATCGATGTGTTTTAACAAGGGAGAGGGATTATCAGATCTTCAACTTAAAAAGTTAATTTGGGTCACTATTGCAGCCCTTGGTGGATGGAGTATGAAGACTTATAGGGCAGTCAGTTAAGAGACTGTCTTAGTCCATTTTGTGCTGCTATAACATACCCCCACAGACTGGGTCATTCATAATGAATAGAAATGTGTTTGGTATCTTTATTCTGAAGACTGGGAAATTTGTATCTGAAGGCTGGGAAGTCCAAAATTGCAGGATCACATCTGGCAAAGGCCTCCTTGCTGCATCATCTTTTGGCAGAAGGTAAAAGGGCAAGAGTGTGTAATAAAAGAAACAGGGCATGGAACTCATCCTCTTAATCAGGAACTCACTCCCATAATAACAGCATCACTCCCTTTATGAGGACACAGCCCTCATGACCTAATCATCTCTTAAACTCTGATGCATTGGAGGTTAAGTTTCCAACACAAGAACTTCAGGGAACACATTTAAGCCACAGCAGAGACATTATCACCACAGTCCACGTGAGAGATGATAAAGAAAAAAACTTAGGCAGCAAGGAAAGAGATGGAAGTGGGACTCAGTAAAGAGTTAAGAGTAAGATATACCAGGGTGGACAGTTAAATTTGTGAGCTCATCCAAGAAAAGGTGCTACATGCCTCATTGCTGAATAGCACTATGATCACCAGATGGCCAAGACAGGTACTTTAAAGGTAATCATACTGATATTCAGCAAGGAGGTATGCAACACTTTTTCAGGGATGAGCTTACAAGCTTAATTGTCAGAACTCATATACCCTGCCTTCCAGAGCTGAGAACCAAAAAAGAAAGGAAAAGTTAGCAAACAAGATGCTAGTGACACCAGGCTGTAGACACATGAGGCAAAGTGGACATTAGACATGGTGGGTGCTAGGCAAGTTCAAAGGAGAGAAGGCTTCCAGCCTAGAGCTTCAGCAAAGCATCCAGAGAAGGTATATAAAGGACCAAAGGCATGTGACCCCCCTCAAAATTTATACTATGCAATCCTAACCACTAATGTGATGGTATTAGGAAGGGGGCTTTTGGGAGGTGATGAGGTCATGAGGGTGGAGCCCCCACAAATGAGATTAGTGCCATTATAAAAGCAAACTCAGAGAGCTGTCTCACCCTCCTGCTACCATGGGAGGACACAAGAAGTCTGCCATCTGCAACCTGGAAAGGGGCCTTTATCAGCACTCAACCATGCTGGCACCCTGATTCTAAAAACCTCAATCTCTGGATCTGTTGAGAAATTTGTTTTAGCAGCCTTAACTGACAAAGATGAGGTAGTTTTTGAGCTTATGCTATAGCTATGCTATAGACATAAATATTGTAAAGAGTATTCTAGGACAAAACAGCAAAAGCAAAAAGTTCGAGAGTGGAAAGAGGGTGTTAGGGGCGGGGGTCAATAGATGACACAGACAAAAAACTCTGAAGCCTTCCTTCTTCACCACTCCCTGGCCCAGCTGTCAGAATCCTGAGCAGGGTACTGGCTGCTTTCCCCCTCACTCTGGTAGACCCTCAATATTACCTTTTCCTAGCATGAGTACAAGAAATTATACCTTGACTTTAGCACAGAAATCAACAGATAAGGTCTTAATGTGGTGAAGAGCCTAGAATGGCACTCTCTCAATGTGGCAGTGAGACACTTCATCCAAAGGAGTTTCCATCACAGACCTGTTGGGTTTCTCCAAGCCTGTTCAACAACCTCTTTCTAGTTTCTTTGGGCAAATAGCTCTGCCCAGTGAGTAGTTCAGTACTTTATGGTCCTGAGTCATCTTCTCAGAATGAGTTTTTCACTCTCTCTCTCTCACACACATACACACACACACATGCATGCGCGTGCACAAACACATGCACGTGCGTGCCCACACACCCACACACACCCTGGCTAGTAAGGAATTGTGGCAGTTCTCTGTGGCTGTGGCTATGGCTGTGTCTAAGTCACTGTCACTCAATAAGTCTTTAGCTTGAAGACAGCTCAGGCTTCCCACCTGCTGGCTCTATGCGTATTCCCCACCTGGACACAGGCTGCAAGCTGGAGGCCTTGTTCCCTTGTTCTCCCCACCTCTGTTCACAAGCAGCCCAGAAAGCTGTGTAGCAGTAAATGGAGCATTTATCTTTTAATTCTCAGATGTATGTGATCTAAAAAAATAACAGAGAAGAAAATATCCTGAGGACGTCAGAGGGACAGGAAATGTGCAGAGCAGATGCTGCTACTTGTTTTTGTCCCTGTTTTATCTTTTAAAATACATAAAACATGAGTAACTAGGGAGAAATAGTTCCAGCTTTTGGTAAAATAAAAAAAGGAGGCATTTTATAACTTGAATTGAATTTCTTATATTTTAAGTTGTTTTTGATACTCAGCACACTTCGTGGCCTCATAAAACTCTAGAACAGGAATGGAACTTCAAATAGATGACTTATTCCAGTTCCCAGCCTGTAAGTTGGTGAAAGACCATACAAGATAGAAAAAAAAAATTCTTTTTCTTTTCCATTTTAAGTTTAGACTCTCCCTCTCTCTGTCATGCTAGGCCCACTATACCATTCAGAAAATCAAAATGTTTTTCTTAGGTACAAATTATTCATTCACTCACTTTATTCACTTAGCAATTACTGTTTGGTAGCAGAGAAGTAAAAACATGATTCCAGAGTTGTGTTTACATGATTTGCATTACAATATTTGTAGAATATTATAGTAGAGTTATGCGGAAGGTGCATGAAGGCCAGGAAGTTGGAGTAGGACCTAAACCAGACTGAGGTTTAACCTTGGTTTAGGGTACAGATCATTTTAGCTTGATTAACATAAATACATAACCATAACAGTATTTGTTTATCATTCTTTAGTTTTGAAAGGATGTTCACAACAATTTCCTCATTCATTTTTATAGCAACCATGTGAGGTAGGTCATATTGTTATGTCTGATTCACACATGTGGAAATGGAGGCCCAATTTTTCAAAAATAGAAGGTGACTAAATTGGGAGTCAAATTCAAGTCTTGAAACTCCAGGTCACTTGCTTTTTTCTCTCCCTGGATATCACCTTTCCATTATTTCAAAAATATAAGCTAATGCTATGTAGCATCTCTGTTGTCTTGCACAGTGGCATGTTTTGTATGAGAGGAAGAGGAGGTGGTGCGAAGATGAGCAAATATCCAACAAGCTTATAGTCTAAGAAAAAAAGAACCATGTGACAACACACAAAAAGAAAGCTTTTTCTCTCTTTCTTTCCTTCCTTGCTTTCTTTCTTTCTTTCTTTTGGCAAAACTGAGTGCACCATAAAAGTGAAACAGACAATAATTGGTACAGGAGTATAGGAAGAGAGAAATCACTTTGGGGGCTAACATGCTATTATCATAAGAAGAATAAACTTGGTCTAAGCTTTACAGATAGAAGACAAGACCCTGCTGTTTGGGAGTGGGGATTAAATAAGAAAAGAAAAAAGGAAAACATTAATTGTCTATGATATTGGTTAGAAATGTGGGTTGTGAAGAGTCAGACTGGTGGTTTTGAATGCCAGACCTGTCTTTAGTTGAGACTGTCACTCTTCAGGCAATTCACTTAACACCTCCAGATCATGTAAGCATTACATGAAATGATGCACCTAAAGCATTTATCACACTACCTGGTGTATAGTTCTTAATAAGCAAGGGAAATGGTGGTGGTAGTTATGTCATTGTTAACCTCATCACTATCAACCTCAACCCTTTCAGATGCCCCAGAGAGGGTCCTTCAGACCATTGTCCCTAACCTTGTTACCTGCCACACACCCCATGGGCTAGTCCACAAACCTCTTAAGAATATGGCTGTCCACCCACCTCCCGCCTTCTCTTCAGCCCCATTCTCTGCCTCTCACAGAACAATGCTTTTCACAAAACTGCCATTCTTTCAGGCACTCTGTTTTCCAGAACTTTCTGTAGAATTTACACCCCCTGGAAAGGACAGGCCTTCTTCCCAAGGATCTAGGCAGCGCCTGCAACATTTCCCAGGTGGACCCCCGGCAAGCAGATGGGAGTCAAGGGGGCTCTAGTCATTGTCTGCTCTGCCCTGGAGGTTCTCTCTTGGTCTGCTATTACTTACTGCATAACTCTGGACTGTGTTATTGCCAGTCAAAGACTGTGGGGGACCCAGCTGTCATGAAAAAAACATAGAAAGAAAAAAATGTAAATCTGAAAATGAAGTACTACAGATGAAATCTGTGAAAGAGACAATGTTCCTATTTAGAGGCCCACCTCCTCCCCACCAGACCTCCATGCACAATTCTCCTCCCACAACCCAAGCTCCCATCAGCTTCCTATTTTCCAACCAGTGGCCAACTAAACCCACCACACCCACAAGAAGACACGGGTGCACCACAACAGCTAAGAGTCAGGGATCCAGGTCAGATTTTACTGATGATAAGCACATACATGCTTTGTTGACCCATTTTAAAGCTGCAACCCTATTTGAAGATTGATCCTTTAAACACTATAGTAACCCCCCCCCCTTCTCTGCCTTGGTGACATAGGAAAACAAAATAGAGAACTTCTATTTCCTTATAATGTCCTCTGTGGATAGCTTTCTCACTTGGAAACTAAGATCACTAAGCCAACAGAAAACCCAAAGATGCAGACATGTGAAGCAAATTTTTGCAAGTCCTCCATGAGCAATAATGGTTATTTAAAAAAGTGATGCAAGAAGCATTACTCTCCCCACCCCCTCCCCTCTTACCTCCTAGACAAATGTATACTAGCTATGGGATAACATGCATCATGGATTCTGCCACTTGTTTGAAGCATATAATGCATTTCGTAGTACATCTCTCCACCCACACAAACTTTACTCTTCTTGATGGCACAATAACCAAGTCTTCACTAACCCATGTTATCAGATGCTTCTTCGAGATGAAGTACAAAATAAGACCATTGAATCTTGTGGGCATGAAAGCATTACCACACTTTTTCATTGTAAAATTATTTCTTTGGTCAGAAAAAATATTGTATGGAATGCCATATGGTGAATAAAACATTCACTAAGTCCACAGATGCTGAGGGAAGCAAAAGCATCATAGGCAAGAAAAGCAAATTTATATCTAGAATAAATGCCTATTCCAGTAAAGGCAAAATGCTATATTACGCTTAGGGTAAGTGAGGGATTCCAATAAAATCAATATGCCAACAGATGTCTCTCTGAAGGGTGATGTTTTATCATGCTTAGACATAGCTTCTGCTTCCAACAGGTTGGGCATTCAGCAGTGGCACAAGTTAGATTAGCCTCAGTGAGAAGTCCATGTTGTTGAGCCCATGCATAACCTTTATTGTTACCACCATGATTACTTTATTCACAAGTCCATTAAGCAAAAACTGCAATGGCTAGAAAATGAGGTTGAACAACATCCATGGCAAGGGTCACTTGTCCTCTTACAACTTCTCTGAAGTAGGTGCCCTATAGAAAGCTTTTACATGGGACACAAATATCTTTTCATTTTATTCACATTTTAGAGATCCATTCTCATACCCTTCTCCCTCACTTACATGTCGCCTAGACAGAAAAGACCAATATCCACCCACGAATGGCATTAATTCATACCTGTAGACATCTTTCCTCAGACAACCAAAGTAAGACATGTCTATTCCTTCATACCCACAGTAAGACTATAATGCTACAATAATCTATTCTCTGATGATGCTAATATATTATACAAAACTTTATGTAAATAAAGCTAAATTTTTCTTTCTCAATCATCTAATCTTGAAGAATTTCCCATGGGTTTACATAAATGTATCCAGAAACAAGGGTAAATGAAGCAGGAGACACTTACTGGCAATTTGAGTCACCTCCTCATGCAATATACTTGTAGTCTTAGGAACTGCTTGAACTCTTCTAACTACTTCAATTTAATAAGAATCCTGCTGCATGTGCCTAACTTTATGAATTAGGAGATCAGATAGTTCCTGGTTTGTGTTGATCAGGTCAGGTTGTATGGCCACTTATAATATTCTAATCAGATATTGAATCCCTACCATGATCCAGTAGCAAGACAAGTTCTACTTCTCAAAAGGAAGATAGTTATTTACCTAAAGGCATATGACATTACTCCAAAATCCTAGACTCTCTTAATAATCTTTAATTTCTCTTAATCATAGATTCTTTTATTATAGCTATCCAGAGACTATGCATAGCATCACTACCTATTTAACTTTTCCTACCTTTGAGTCTCCTGAATCATAAAACCCAGTGGAAGAGCAATTTGTACATAAGCATGGATTAGCTACAGAGTTCTCGCTTATTCTGTCTCGACTCTCCTACAATTGGCATTACAGTTTACTCAGCAAATTGGTCACAGGAATACATTAAAATGTGTTACATGTCATCTCTAAAACCCAAAGAGATTCTCCAAATATTATTCCTGTTTCTTAGTAATAAGGGGTACAAAGTGTGGAGGGTTTTCCTTTCTTTATTTTGGAGTGGCCTTCTTGACACTTTCCAGATCACTGGGCTCAGAAACTTCACCAAGTATTAGGCTCCAGAATATTTATAGATTTATTTCCCACCCTCTGGTATATGCATGTAGCACACTCAGCACCTCATATCTAATAACTGAATGCCAGTAATATAACAGACATCTGTGATATCCAGTGAGATGGAGAAATAGTCAAGACCCCTGCAGACTAGATAATGCTGTAGAGACCCCCTACCAGTTGAAAGAAGTGGTTTCTGGTGATTTTTACTAATCAAAATATAAACTTCTGAAAAGATAAAATAAAAGCATTTTCCCTTATTTTCCTCAGCAAGTACAAACAAAGACCCAGGACATTAAATATAAAAAGTACATAAGATGTTCCCAAAAGATGGAGAGAAGGTGGCACACTATCTAGGGACCTCAGGAACTGGACACTGGTACAATAGTTTATTCCTGGATTCTCTTTTTACTTGATATATACCATACTTGAAGCTGAGGAAGTCAATGACTATGAAATACCACTGGTTAAGACCAAAACACCCCTGAAAAAAGCCTATTTTCTCTAGTCAAAGGAAGGAAATGACAAACATAAGAAGACAAAAAACTTATAGACAATAACTACTCTACTCCAGTCAAACACCATAAGAGGAAAAAAAAAAAAAAGGTGCTCCCCACCCATGCCAGCAAAGGCCGAATAGGGAGCCTAGATGTCCCACTTATAAAGCTCTAATGATGTGTACAAACACCTTCACTAGGATCAAGTCAGAATGGCAAGTAGGGATCCAGGACTTTAATCCCCACCGGCTGATAATGAGACATCCATAGTGTTAGCAGAAACTATTAGGGGAGCTGTAACTTCCATTGTGATACAGGAGCAACAAAGAGCTTTCCCCCTTGGACAGCAATGGAGGATGAGTGGGGAATCTAGATCTTCACCTTCATCTGACAGTAAAAAGATGTAGTCTAGAACTATGTTGAGAGAAACAAGTTGAAACAGAATGTTTGAGTGAGATCTAGAGTCTCATAGTACACAAAATGTCCAGGTTTCATCTAAAAATCATTCATCATCCCAAGGACCAAGGACCCAATTTTGTTTATTTTGTTAAATAAACAAAATCAGTCCATGATGCCAACACTGAGATGAGAGATACTAGAATCATATAATAAAGATTTCAAAGATAAAAATGCTATAATGAGTTAGCATGAACATATTTGAAACAAATGAAAAAGTAGAAAATCTCAGCAAAGAAATAAAAAGTCCCAAAAAAGTAACAGAAGATATAAGGAAGAACTAAATGAAAATTTTAAAACTGAAAAATACAATAACTGAAATATAAATAAGAAGCTCATGAATGGACTCAACAGCAAAATGGAAGTGACAAAGGCAACAATCAATAAACTGGAATAAAAGAGATTACTCAATTCTAACAAGAAAGAATATAGAGTGAAAATATAGTTAATAGAGCTTTGGAAACATGAGGGACTACCAACAAAATATCTAATATGTTACCATAGTTCCAAAAGCAGAGAGAAAGAGAGAAGGGATGAAAGAGTACTCAAAAAAGGATGAGAACTTCCCAAATTTGGCAACAGACATAAATTTAAGATTCAGAAAGTTGAGTGAACACTAAAATAATAAAGCCAAAAAAAAAAAAAAAAACCTTGCCAAGAATCATTATAATTAAACTTCTGAAAACCAAATGCAAAGAAAAATATCTTAAAAGCAACAAGAGAAAAATGATACCTTTCCTACTGGTGAAAAACCAAGTTGTGTGACAATGGATTTTACATCACCAAAACCCTTAAAGATCAGAAAATAAGTGGCATAATATTTGTCAAGAGCTGAAAGAAAAGAGCTGTTAGTATTGAATCTTACCATCAGTGAAAATAGTCTTTCAGAAATGAAGAAGAAATCAAGGCACTCTTAAATGAAAGAAAACTCAAATAATTTGTCACCATCTGACCTATCCTAATAGGTAATAATATCTAAACAAAAAGAAAAAAAATAAAAGAACTTTGAAACATCAATAAGGAAGAATATTTTAATAGCAAGAAAAATTATGGATAAATACAATAGGCTTCCTCCTCCTGCATTTTCTAAGTCATGTTTAATTGTTGAAATAAAAATTATAACATTGATGATGTTATAAATATATGTAAAGAAAATATTGAGGAAAATTATAGATAAGATACTTCACTCAACTGGTGAAATGATGACATCAGTAGATTATGGTAATTTACATGATCATGATAAATTACATATACAAAATGTAATATCTAGAGCATCCATTAAAAAGAGCATAGAAAGAGATATGCTCAAGAGCACTATAGATAAATCAAGATGGAAATTCTAGAAAATGTTGAGGTAACCCAGAGAAAAACAGGAAAAAGAAAACAGAAATGAAAATAGAGAGAAAAGAAAACAAAACAAAAAAAAATCAAGATTAAACGAAAATCTAATTATAGTAAGTAGACTAAATTCTCCAGTTAAAAATTTAAGATGCCAAGTGCCAAAGGTTACATTGATTTGTTCCAATATAAAAGCATACCTAGAATAGCAGTTACAAATGGATTCAACATATTATTAACTTGACAGCAATTGAATCTTTCTTTCCTAGGTCTATCTTCTACATGGACTAAACAGTAGAATTAAAATAGAATCTGATAGAAATTATCACCTCTGAGTCAATCAAGTCTTTGATGGTGACACTAGTATCTGTGATTCCAATATGGCAATACCAATTGTCTTTCTCTTTTTCTACTACTTTATGAGGGAGTGGCTTCTTTAGGGACTTCCATTTAGTTCTTTCCTGCCCTTAGCTTTGACTCCATGGGTCAAAGAGACAATGTGGTGTTCTGCCAAGTATGTATATTCTAATTATGATCTATAATCTATAACTGAAGAAGTAAACATTGTTGCCCTTATGAGCCAGACTTAGGTCAAACTTCCATTTATCACACAATCATAGTGGTTCGTGAGGTGTCCAGTGATTAATGTCAGCTCAAAGTCAGGTATTCAAAATCTCCAAAAAGTCAGGGTATTTCTTTTTCCCCAGGACACAGTCAGCTGGTAAATGGTTTAAAGCCTCTTCAGAAAAGATTAAGGAAAATATTTATAATACATACTTTGTTGCAGGGCTCTCAGATTGTTTCTACAAGGCACTCGCTTCCTCACTTTGTTCAAGGGATATCAGGTCTATAGACATGGTCAAGAATGGGAATTGGATGAGGGACCTTAACTTCCTATTTGTCATGTCTCAAATCCAGACCAGAATATTTTTGTTTATCTGTATCAAGTGAGATTTTATAGCTTCCCATCTATTTATTCCTAAGGAATCATGATCAAATTAATCATGTTCAAGATTTCTGAGGTTCAAATCATTATTATTACCACCGCAACCCTGCTTCTCATTTTGGTAACTTGCTCACTTGGTCTCTGGTAGTAGAATGCTGCTATTTGGCCTATGCTATTCTGAAGGTGTTGGAATTCAGTGGCATCTCCTACCTTCATCCTTAGCTTGCACAGGAATGTCACTACAGACCTTTCAAAGAATGCCAATGCTTTCCTCACTATTATATATTTTGTTCATGTCTTGCAAAAGGGAATGTCATTTGGACCCTTTCTAAGGAACGGGTGAAGAAAATTGGTAAATGAGTTCTGGCATCTCAATTCAGTTAACTGCAGGATAGAATTGAGTCCATTCATTAGGGATGAATGATCTAGGACTGCCTTATTAACACATCTGAAAATTTGCATAGCACAATTGAGGCTTCTTCCCAAGTGATTACTCATCTACCCATAGGTGAGTCATGTTTTGTTCAAAACGTAGTATAATGGGTTCCAGCAGCAAGAGGACACAAACCCCAACATTCAAGCTTTTTCAAAGCTTCTGCTTTGATCAAATTTACTAATGTCCCATTGGCCATTCCTAGATTCAAGGAGGAAAGAAATAGTAAAATCTTTTTGATGGAAAAAGTGGCAAAGTTCCATTACAAAAGAGTGAGTACATAAAAATGAGAAGAATTATTAAATAAATTTTGCAACAAAATATCACAGTCAACCAAAAGAGAAAACCAGTAAAGCCATTTCAGCTGCTGAAGTTGGTACTCTAATCTTTATATGGTACACCCACAGCAATACATCTGGCACCTGCCATGTTTGTTTCTATTTCTTTTGTAAAGGGTAGATTAAAGAACATAAGATAACTCTTCATCAAACAGAGTCCTCTGCTTGTCCCCCTAGGTAGATAACGAAGAATGGTATAGGTAGAAGCAAATCTTGGGAAAAACTAGAATCTACTTATAAAAGAACATTTCTTAGATGAGGTTACTTCAGGTTCTTCAAACACAAAGGTTAGCACCCTCAGACAGGGAAGGAGGAGCTTCTTTTGTTAGCAAAAGAGCATCAGATAGATGTGGAGACTTAAAGTACTCAGATTCATCCAACCTTTCCCAAATGTCCCCCGTTTCATATTTATTGTCTCATTCTTTGCAAAACAATGTTATGATTTTCATATTTAACATTGCAAAGTTATGAATGCAACCTGCAATGTAATTCTACAATCTAAAGGTTCAACTTCTGGATCTGACTTTTTTATATATTTCCCCTGCAACTATGATAATAAAGAGATTCTTTTAGCTCAGTCATACAAGTTCTCTGGTTCCCTGACTGTGCTTTAATCTGATAATGGAAATGCTCTACAGCAGTCATAAACCATAGTTCCAACCTGTAGTCCCAGTACTCATTATTCCTGCAATTAAAGTTTACTGAAACAGCCACTTAATCACACAAAACCATGTCTTCAAGAGAAAACTTGTTGTAGACAACAGGTGATCATTTAAGTAATGCTTCTGCTATTGCATGCCATGGATTATTAATATCCATGTCACTGGCAATTATGTCATCATTGCTTTCAAACATAACCAGGTCAAATAACTAATCTCAGATTTACATCTATAAAGATATATTTCCTGCAACCACTACTGACACCAAACATTTCATCACTCAAAACTCAGGCAGAGGGGTGGAGACAAGATGGCTAACTGAAGCCAGATTTCCACAGAGGTTCCTGTCCAGAAGGAGACTTAAAGGACAGAAATTTAGCAAGTAACCGGGTGGATTAGAGCTACACCAAGAGAGAAGGTTGAAGAACACACATCAACCCTGCTGAGGCAAGCTGCAACCCCAAGGATACAAACAAAAGGTACAAAATCCATCACCAAGCAGATAGGAGTACCCTCCCCATGAGAATGGCTCAGAGTGCCCCACAAACAAATGAGCAGAGTTCAAAGGTCCTCCCACTACACTCCATGGGAGAGACCCTCTAAAAACAGGACGTACCTCCCCTACTAGGGTGCCACGGCATTCTCCTGCCAGGCATAAAACTGTATATATTCTCTACCTGAAACTCTGAGCTCCCATCACTCCCCTCCACTCTCACTCTGAGGTCTGGAGGCCTGTACCCCATGAGTCCAGATTCTTGGGTGATTTCTCAAGGAGTATGAACAGGACCTAAACTGCAGCTGGTCGGTGCTGACTCTGTGGCACAGGACTGAGGAGAGGAAGGTTGGCTAAGAGGGAATCATACCAAAGTGGCAGGGCCCAGAGGCGCACAGCAGCAGCTATCTTTTGGCAACAATAAGGCTCACTCCTGGATATTCTGAAGCCACGCCACCTGTTGCCTTGGGCAACCAGAGGAGGCCGGGCATCTACTTCAGGTGTCAACCACCACGGAACAGATCTAGGATGGAAATGCAGGCCCCGTGAGTAAAGGGTATGCCTGAGAAGTACTGGCCTGGGTGGAGCGTGGGGACTAGAAACGCACACACAGATCAGGAAGTTCCCAGGGCAGGGCTGACCCAGAGGACCGCTTTACTGAGCCTAAGACACACCCGGCCCTTAGGGGATCATCAGCCTATAAACAAAGGAAGACAGGAGGCTAGAACTGACAGCTGACCAAATACAAACCTGCAGGAGCAAACACAGGGCCTGAGGTGCAGCCTCTGGGAACTCACAACAGCTTCCTTTGCAGGGGAATTTAGTAGGGACAGAAACAAATTCCCGCAAAGTTGTTCTGTTCTGTTCTGTTCTGTCAGTAACATCAATCAGGGGTGGGGCTCTAACTGAGTGAACAACCTCCAGCCTCCATCAAGCACCTGAGGTTGTCAGACCTCACCTCCCCTGCTAGACAGAGGTAGAGTGCAAAGGCCTGGCTGAGCAGAAATAGATTTCCTTGTGATTCAGAGAGGTGCAAACCCCTGGAGTATCTGCTCACTACACACAACCAAGTCACAGTCCGGCAGGGCTATCAGTGACTGGATGTGACAGAGGTACAAGGTGGGGAAGGAGGCATCAACCTTCCCAATCCATTAGCTGGGTGGGTCCTCCTGACTCCATGGAGCACTGGAGCAAGCAATATCTGAGTAGTCACCAGAATCCTGCGATCCAGTTGCCAGAGCCCTTTTAAACTCTCCCACCTGAGACAGGTGCTGACTGAGACAATTTGGACCATTTGAACTGAGCCAATCACCCAAGACTGTTCAGGTGGTGCCCTGGGTGTGTGGTTGTAGGAAGGTTTGATTTTCCTTTCCAATTGTTGCCTGTTGGGGGCGGGGGACTTAATTGCTGGTATTTCTCCACAGCTGAGACTTCAACCCAGAGTAACTGTTTCACTAGGGTCAAACAGAGACCAGCTGAAAACAAGACAGAACCACTTAGCCCCACCACACCAAACAGGTCTCCAGTTTCTCAGGTCACAGCACTGTACGGGTCCTCAACAAAGCTCAAGGGGAAAATCAAATGGTGTAAAACAATCATGAGTCGGAATGAGTGGAAAAACTCTGGTAACATGAATAACCAGAATAGATCACCCCCACCCCAAGGAAAGAAATGGCAGATGTAACTTAAAATCCCATTCATAAACAGCTGGCCGAGATGTCAGAAATCGAATTCAGAATTTGGATTTCAAATAAGATTAATAGAATAGAGGAAAATTTGGAATTAGAAATTCGAGGAGCAATTCAAAAGTCGGAATTAGAAATTCAAGGAGAAATTCAAACGTTGTATCAAGAATTTAACAAATTTAAAGAAAAAACCACCAAAGATTTTGATGCATTGAAGCAAGAATTTGCAGCCCTCAAATATCTGAAAAATATAGTAGAATCCCTCAATAACAGAGTGAAGCAAGCAGAAGAAAGGATTTATGACATTAAAGACAAAGCCTTTGAACGCTCCCAAACTGTCAAAGAGGAAGAGAAGTGGAGAGTAAAAATGAATCATTCTCTCAGAGAGCTCTGTGATAATTTGAAGAAGGCTAATATCTGCCTCATTGGAATTCCTGAAACCGATGAAGTGGGCTCTCTAGGCAGAGAGGCCCTTCTCCATGAAATTATGAAAGTGAATTTTCCAGACATGCCAAGAGATTCTGAAATTAGGATAGCAGACAGTTTCAGAACCCCAGCACAACTCAATCCCAATAAGAGATCCCCCAAGCATATCATAATTAACTTCACTAAAGTTAATATGAAGGAGAAAATTCTGAAAGTAGCCAGATGTAAGAAATCCATTACCAACAAAGGAAAGAATATTAGAATGACTGCAGATCTCTCTGCTGAAACTTTTCAAGCCAGAAGAGGGTGGTCATCGACTTTTAATCTCCTAAAGCAAAACAACTTTCAACCCTGGATCCTGTATCCAGCTAAACTGAGTTTCATTTATGATGGAGAAATTAAATACTTTAATGATATTCATATGTTGAAGAAATTTGCCATAACCAAACCATCTCTTCAGAATATTCTCAGACCTATCCTCCATAACAACCAACCCAACCCTCTATCACAATAGTAAACTCACTCAGAAACTTCGGATCAAACTCCAACTTCAACAGGGGCAAAAGGATTAAAAGTGTCCACTGGGCTTTTGAAAAACTGGATACCCAAAATTTCACCAGACTTATCAATATTCTCCATTAATGTGAACAGCTTAAACAGTCCTCTAAAGAGGCATAGGTTAGCTGACTGGATACAAAAATTCAGGCCAGATATTTGCTGCATACAAGAGTCACATCTTACCTTAAAAGACAAATACAGACTCAGGGTGAAAGGATGGTCATCCATATTTCAGGCAAATGGTAAAAAGAAAAAAGCAGGTGTTGCAATTCTATTTTGCAGATACAATAGGCTTTAAAGCAACAAAAGTAAGCAAGGATAAGAATGGTCACTTCATATTTCTTAAGGGTAATACTCAATAACATGAGATTTCAATTATTAATATCTGTGCACCCAAGCAGAATGCACCTCAATTTATAAGAGAAACTCTAACAGACATGAGCAACTTGATTTCCTCCAGTTCCATAATAGTCAGAGATTTCAACATTCCTTTGACAGTGTTGCATAGATCCTTCAATAAAAAGCTGAGCAAAGAAATTTTAGATTTAAACCTAACCATCCAACATTTGGATGTAGCAGGCATCTACAGAACATTTCATCCCAACAAAGCTGAATACACATACTTCTCCTCAGCCCACGGAACATACTCCAAAATCGATCACATCTTAGGTCACAAGTCTAACCTCAGTAAATTTAAAGGAATAGAAATTATTCCATGCATCTTCTCGGACCACCATGGAATAAAAGTTGAACTCAGTAACAACAGGAATCTGCAGACTCTTACAAAAACATGGAAGTTAAATAACCTTATGCTGAATGATAGCTGGGTCAGAGATAAAATTAAGAAGGAAATTGCCAGATTTTTGGAACAAAAAGACAATGAAGACACGAACTATCAGATCCTCTGGGATACCACAAAGCAGTCCTAAGAGGGAAATTTATAGCACTGCAAGCCTTCCTCAAGAGAACGGAAAGAGAGGAAGTCAAAAACTTAATGGGACATCTCAAGCAACTGGAAAAAAAGAACATTCCAACCCCAAACCAAGTAGAAGAAAAGAAATAACCAAAATCTGAGTAGAATTAAATGAAATTGAAAACAAAAGAATTATACAACAGATAAATAAATCCAAAAGTTGGTTTTTTTGAAAACGTCAATAAAATAGATAAACCTTTGGCTAACCTAACCAGGAAAAAAAGAGTAAAATCTCTAATCTCATCAATCAGAAATGACAAAGATGAAATAACAACAGACTCCTCAGAAATCAAAAAAATCCTTAATGAATATTACAAGAAACTTTATTCTCAGAAATATGAAAATCTGAAGGAAATTGACCAATACTTGGAAGGATGTCACCTTCCAACATTTAGCCACAATCAAGTGGAAATGTTGAACAGGCCCATATAAAGTTCGGAAATAGCATCAACCATGCAAAATCTCCATAAAAAGAAAAGCCCGGGACCAGATGGCTTCATGTCAGAATTCTACTAAACCTTTAAAGAGGAATTAGTACCTATACTATTCAACCTGTTCCAAAATGTAGAAAAAGAAGGAAGACTACCCAACACGTTCTGAGAAGAAAACATCATCCTAATCCACAAACTAGGAAAAGACCCCAAAAGAAAAGAAAATTGTAGACCAATATCACTAATGAATATAGATGCAAAAATATTAAACAAGATCCTAACAAACAGAATCCAGCAACACATCAAACAAATATACATCATGACCAAGTAGGTTTTATCCTAGGGTCTCAAGGCTGGTTCAATATACATAAATCTATAAGTATAATTCAGCATATAAACAAATTAAAAACCAAAGACCATATGTTTCTCTCAAGTGATGCAGAAAAAGCTTTTGATAATATGCAGCATCCCTTCATGATCAGAACACTTTAGAAAATTGGTATATAAGGGACATTCCTTAAACTGATAGAGGCCATCTACAGCAAACCCACAGCCAATATCCTATTGATGGAGTTAATTGAATGGAGTTAATTGAAATCATTTCCACTCAGATCAGGAACCAGACAAGGCTGCAGATTGTCTCCACTGCTCTTTAACATTGTAACGGAAGTTTTAGCCACCGCAATTAGGGAAGAAAAGGTGATTAAGGTTATCCATATAAGGTCAGAAGAGATCAAACTTTCACTCTTCGCAGATGATATGATCATGTATCAGAAAAACACCAGGGATTCTACTACAAAACTCTTAGAAGTGATCAAGGAATACAGCAATGTCTCAGGTTACAAAATCAACATTCATTAATCGGTAGCCTTTATATATACCAATAATAGTCAAGCAGAAAAAGCAGTTAAGGACTCTATTCCATTCACGGTAGTGCCAAAGAAGATGAAGTATTTGGGAGTTTATCTAACAAAGGACATGAAAGATCTCTATAAAGAGAACTATGACACTCTAAGAAAAGAAATAGCTGAAAATGTTAACAAATGGAAAAACATACCATGCTCATGGCTGGGAAGAATCAACATTGTTAAAATGTGCATACTACCCAAAGCAATATAGAATTGTAATGCAATCCCTATTAAAGTTCCACTGTCATACTTTAAAGATCTTGAAAAAATAATACTTCATTTTATATGGAATCAGAAAGAACCTCAAATAGTCAAGACATTACTCAGAAATAAAAACAAAGCAGGAGGAATCACGCTAACAGATCTCAGACTATACTATAAATAGATAGTGATCAAAACAGCATGGTATTGGCACAAAAACAGGGAAGTAGATGTCTGGAACAGAATAGAGAACCAAGAGATAAATCCAGCTACTTACCATTATTTGATCTTTGACAAGCCAATTAAAAACATTCAATGGGGAAAAGATTCCCTACTTAACAAATGGTCCTGAGTGAATTGGCTGGCAACCTGTAGAAGACTGAAAATGGACCTACACCTTTCACCATTAACTAAGATAGACTCTCACTGGATTAAAGATATAAACTTAAGACATGAAACTATAAAAACACTAGGAGAGATTGCAGGGAAAACCCTTGAAGAAATCAGTCTGGGGCAAGTATTTTATGAGGAGGACCCCTGGGGCAATTGAAGCAGCTTCAAAAATACACTACTGGGACCTGATCAAACTAAAAGCTTCTCCACAGCCAAGAACACAGTAAGTAAAGCAAGCAAACAGCCATCAGAATGGGAAAAAAATATTTGTAGGTTATGTCTCTGACAAAGGTTTAATAACCAGAATCCACAGAGAACTCAAACGTATAAGCAAGAAGAGAACAAGTGATCCCATTGCAGGCTGGGCAAGGGACTTGAAGAGAAACTTCTCTGAAGAAGACAGGCACAAGGCCTACAGACATCTGAAAAAATGCTCATCATCTTTAATCACCAGAGAAATGCAAATCAAAACTACTTTGAGATATCATCTAACTCCAGTAAGATTAGCCCACATCACAAAATCCCAAGACCAGAGATGTTGGCATGGATGTGGAGAAAAGCGAACACTTCTACACTGCTGGTGGGATTGCAAATTAATACATTCCTTTTGGAAAGATGTTTGGATAACACTTAGAGATCTAAAAATAGATCTGCCATTTAATCCTATAAATCCTCTACTGGGCATACACCAAGAAGACCAAAAATCACATCATAACAAAGATATTTGTACCAGAATGTTTATTGCAGCCCAATTCATAATTGCTAAGTCATGGAAAAAGCCCAAGTGCCCATCGATCCACGAATGGATTAATAAATTGTGGTATATGTACACCATGGAATATTATGCAGCCTTATAGAAAGATGGAGACTTTACCTCTTTCATGTTTACATGGATGGAGCTGGAGTATATTCTTCTCAGTAAAGTATCTCAAGAATGGAAGAAAAAGTATCCAATGTACTCAGCCCTACTATGAAACTAATTTATGGCTTTCACATGAAAGCTACAACCCAGTTGTAACCTAAGAATAGGGGGAGTTGCTCAGAGGGAGGGTGATTGGTGGGATTACACCTGCGGTGCATCTTACAAGGGTATATGTGAAACTTAGTAAATGTAGAATGTAAATGTCTTGACACAATAACTAAGACAATGCCAGGAAGGCTATGTTAACCAGTGTGATGAAAATTTGTCAGTCTAAAAACCAGCGTATGGTGCCCCATGATTGCATTAATGTACACAGTTATGATTTAATAATAAAAATAAAATAAAAACAAAATACCCCCCCCCACAAAAAAAAAACTCAGGCAGAAAAATATGAACATGCTATGTATTTCAAGACAGAAAGGACTTAATACAGGAAATTAAGTAGTTAAAAATATATGGATTTGATGCAGGGGCAAAGGTCAAGGAAGGATGTTTCTACCTCTCAGAAAATTAGGAGGTTTCTGTCAACCAGGTCAAAACTGCAGGAAATCACTACTGACATTCACAGCTGCTGCAGTAAAATGCTATAAAATCTCATCTGTCCAAACCTTCATGCCTGCAGGGCATGGTTGCAAGAAAATTAATGACATCTGCATCTATTCTACGTTTCAAATATTTTATATGTGCCTTTCATTGGCAAATATGAAATGGAACCTTACTGTCAAGAGATTTTAAAATTGTAGTTCCCAGGATATTAGGGGAGAACAGACAAGAAAGCTGGAATTTATAGAATAGGAGGAAAAATTGAATTGGAAGAGGAAAAGTAAAATAAATTTAAACAAGAAAGAGACCTTGTAGAGATGATGATAATATACTCTGAATTAAGGAATATAAGTAAGTTAATACTCTGCACCTGAGGTCCAGTGGGAAAAAACAAGGAAATAGAACAAATATCATTTTCTTATATAGATACAACTCTTGAGAAAAATAATGTGTATATTCATATCAAAGCAAAAAATAATTATGCTTTTGTGTTTCTTCTTCTTTATTCAAAAGACTTAATTGAAGAGAAAAAGGAATATTTTATGCATTTAAAAGCCTTTTCAAGTGTAATAAAAAAGTATGATTGATTCTTGACATTTTCAAGAGCTACATTCTAAGAATTTCCAGTATCCTAAATTTGTATATTTGTTTACTTTTCCTTTTAATTTGGTCAATTTTTGCTTTATATGTTTTGAGATTATGTTATAAATTATTTACAACTTTAGAATGATGGATAGACATGTTATTATTATCAAACATCCCTCTTTTTCTATAGTAATAATACTTATTTTTATGTCTACTTTGTCTGGTATTAGTATAGCTAACCCAGTATATATTGGATAATAATTACATGCTTTGTCTTTTTCTATCATTTTATTTCCAAAATTTCTGCATCTTTATATTTAAGGTCTGTTTCCTGTATGCATCATACAATTGGGTTTGATTTTTAATCCGGTCTATAGTGTTAATCTTTTATGCTATTTATTCCATTTATATATAACATAACTACCAATATATTTGTACTTAAAACTAACATTATACTGTTTGTTTTATATGCATCTCACTTATCATATTTTATTTTTACTCTCTTTTCTTGCTTTCTATTGGAAGTGGCAGTAAAGAACTTTAGAGTTTTGGTTTTACACATTTTAGTTATACCTTCTTTACTCATTTTTAGTGGTCAACCTACAGATTACAAACTAATAAATCATCTTAAGGAAATAGAAAAGAAAGAGCAATCTAATCCCAAACCTAGGAGAAGAAAATAAATAACCAAAATTAGGTCAGAAATAAATGAAGTTGAAGACAAAAGAATCATGCAGAAAAATAATGAAACAAAAAGTTGGTTCTCAAAAAAAAAATAAATAAAATTGATAAACCATTGACCAGACGAACTAGAGAGCAAAAAGTAAAATGTCCAATAACCTCAATCAGAAATAAAAAAGGGGAAATAACAATAGATTTCACAGAGATACAACAGATTATCTCTGACTACTACAAGAAACTCTATGCTCAGAAATTTGACAATGTGAAGGAAATGGACCAATACCTAGAATCACACCCTCTCCCTAAACTTAACCAAGAAGAAATAGATCCCTCAAACAGACCAATATCAAGCATGGAGATCAAAAAAACAATAAAAAAATATTCCAACAAAACAATGCCCTGGACCAGATAACTTCATACCAGAATTCTATCAAACCTTCAAATAAGAGCTTATACCCACACTATGGGCAGAAACTATTCCAAAACATTAAGAAGAAAGGAATCCTCCCCCAACATGTTCTGTAAAGTAAACATCACCCTGATACCAAAACCAGGAAAAGACCTAACTAAAAAGAACTGTAGACCAATTTCCAAACATAGATGCAAAAATACTCAACAAAATCTTAGTCAGCAGATTGCAGCTACACATTAAAAAAAATCATACATCATGATCAGGTAGACTTTATCCCAGGGCTGCAAGGCTTGCTTGACATGTGCAACTCCATAAAAGTAATTGACCATATCAGTAGAAGCAAAAACAAGGACAATGTGATTCTCTCAATAGATGTAGAAAAGGCATTTGATGAAATTCAGTATCCCTTCTAACAAGAACACAAGAATATAGGCGTAGTTGGCACATTTCTTAAACTGATTAAAGCCTTCTATGACAAACTCACAGCTAATATCATACTGAATGGAGTAAAACTGAAATCTTTTCCACTTAGAACTGGAACCAGACAAGGATGTCCACTATCACTGCTACTATTCAAAATAGTGCTGTAAGTTCTTGCTAATGCGATCAGGCAAGAGGCTATAAAGGACATTCAAATAGGGGCAGAGGAAGTTGAATTCTCTCTTTGCTGATGATATGATCTTCTATTTAGAGAACTGCAGAGACTTGACCATAAGATTCCTGGAAGTGATCAAGAACTACAGTCACATCTTAGCATCAATGTCCACAAATCAATAGCCTTTGTATATGCTAATAGCCAAGTTGAGAAAATAACCAGAGACACAATTCCCTTTATAGTAGCTTCAAAGAAAATGAAATAACTAGGAATATAACTAACAAAAGAGGTGAAGGACCACTACAAATAGAATTATGAAACCCTAAGAAAAGAAGTAGCAGAAGACATTAATCAATGGAAGAACATACCATGCTCCCGGCTGGGAAGAATCAACATTGTTATAATGTCTATACTTTTCAAAGCAATCTACAGATTTAAATACAATTCCTATTAAAATACCAACATCATACTTTGAAAATTTAGAAAAAATGATTCTTCATTTTGTATAGAACCAGAAAAAAAAAACTTATAGCCAAGGCAATTCTTAGTAATAAAAACAAAGCTGGAGACATAATCCTACCAGTCTTTAAGCTATATTACAAGTCCACAGTGATCAAAATAGCATGGTACTGGCAAAAAATAAAGACATAGACATTTGGAACCAAATAGAAAACAAAGAGATCAAACCAGTCTCTTGCAGCCATCTGGTTTTAGATAAACCCAACAAAAGCATATACTGAGGACTCGGTTCCTGTAGCTCAAGAAGCTAAGGCGCCAGCCACATACACCAGAGCTGGCAGGTTTGAATCCAGCTCGGGCCTGCCAAACAACAATGACAACTACAACCAAAAAATAGCCGGGCATTGTAGCAGGCACCTGTAGTCCCAGCTACTTGGGAAGTGGAGGCAAGAGAATTGCTTAAGCCAAAGAGCTGGAGATTGCTGTGAGCTGTGATGCCACAGCCCTGTACCCAGATACAGGGTGACAGCTTGAGGCTCTGTCTCAAAAAAAAAAAAAAAAGCATATGGTACAGGGAGAACTGGATAACCACATATACAAGATCCATCCTTGACTTTGTAAAGCATAATATAAGTTAGAATTTTTACTTTGTAAGATGAAGTGTGGACTTGAAAATATTTTAAATTCCATGTGTCTATCATCCTCCTTTTGAGCTTTATTGTCATATATTTTATTATATATATATTTATAAACCCCACAATACATTATTGTTTTTATAAAAACAATAGTAGTTTATATAGATTTATCCATTCTGTTGCTTTTGTACCTTTCTGACTTTTTTTTTCTTCAAAATCTGGAATAATTTTACACTACCTAAAGAACTTAATTATAGTAATTTTTAGTGTGATTTGCCAATGACAAGTTATTTCTATTTTTGTTTAAATATGAGTTTATTTTGTCCTCATTTTAAATAATCTTTTCTCTAGGTCTACAATTCAAAGCTGAAAGTTATTTTCTTTCAAAACTGAATAAATTATACCATTGTTAATGGTATATTATTCCAATTTCTATTGTTTCTGTTGAAAAATCAATTGTAAGTCTTTTTGTTATTCCTTTGAAGACATCTTCCAAGGTATCTTTAGTTACTTTCAGGTTTGTATTTTGTTTTCTTAAGTTTTACTATGATATTCAAAGAAGTGAATTTCTTTCTATTTAACTAGTTTGAGGATTGTAATCCTTCTTGAATCTGTGTGGCTTAATGTCTTTTGTCAATAAGAGAAATTTTATGACCTTTTATCACTCTAAACAGTCTTTCTCCCCATTAATGTTTCTTCTCCTTCTGAGGTTCAAATTACATTTGATCATTTCATAAAGCTCCATATATTACTTTTTTTGTTTTTTCACCACAATGCCCGGCTATTTTTTGGTTGTAGTTGCCATTGTTGTTTGGTGGGCCCAGGCTGGATTCGAACCTGCCAGCTTTGGTATATGTGGCTGACACCCTAGCCACTTGAGTGACAGGCACCGAGCCTGCTCCATATATTTCTTACACTTTTTTCTCTGTGGTCCATTCTTTTCTCTCATCTATATTTATGTGTATGTGCTTTCTATTGAGTTGTCTTCTGGATTTTTAATCATCTTCTCATCTGTATTTTAGCCTTTTATTAAAATAGTTTTATAACTTAATTTCAAACATTGCAAGTTTAGTTCTTAAATTTCCATTTTTCTTTTTTTTTGCAGATTACATTTCATTCTTAAAATTTTAGCCATGGATTCTGTTTATTTGTATATAGTAATCACAATTTTTAAAATGTATATGACAACTTCAAATCCAGAGCTCCTAGATTCTTTCTATTAATTGAGGTATCTGTCCATCACCTCATCTATCTGATAATGTTTTATTAAATGCTGGTCATCACAGATGAAAATTGAGTGTTATTATCTTCTCCAAGGCAGGATTTACCTTCCAAAACTATTCTTTATTAAGGAAATTGTCAAACACACAAAACTAACAAAGGAAGTATAATGAGTCCCCAGGTACTCACCACCCAGGTTCAAAAATGTGTCAATTCACAGACAATTTTATGTTAGCTAATAACCTCATACTTCTCCCACTACATCTTGAATATTTTATGTAAAATCACATAAATATTCAAACCATAATTATTTTCATATACAGCTCTCAAAGGATTTTTAAAGCATACCACAATAATGTTATAAAGACTAGAGGTGTTGTTTACTAGTCAAAAAAGTAAAAAAAATGTAATTCACTACATGGATAAAATAAAGAGAAAAAATCAATTATTATGTCAATAGATGCAACAAAATCATGTGACAATATTCAATATCCATTTATGATTTTAAGAAATAAATAAATTATTAAACTAGCAACAGAAGAGAACTTCATTCTGGTAAATATTATCTTAAAAAACTTATATAAAATATCATACTTAATGGTGAAATACTTAAATTTCACCCCTAAGATCAAGATAAGACAAATATTCCCTTTATCACCATTTCTATTTAATTGTATCAGAGGTCCTAACTAGTATAATAAGGCAAGATAACAAAAGTTATAAAGGTAGAAAATCAAAGATACATTATGCTTATAAAATAAACTCTGATATATCAGCGTTTAAATATATAATGGAATATATATATCATGGAATACTATTCAGCCATTAAAAAAGATGGTGACTTTACATCTTTTGTATTTACCTGGATGGAGATGAAACTCATTCTTCTGTGTAAAGTATCATGAGAATGGAAATGCAAGTATCCAATGTACTCAATACTAATACAAATCTAATAGAAAAACAACTGCATGCCCATAGAAGAGAATTAACACAAGCATATTCAGGTGTGAGGAGGGGGAAGGAGGGAAAGGGGAAAGAAGATGAGGGAGGGAGATAGGTAAGCTCTCACATGATGGACACATTGTGAGGGTATACAGCACACTCCCAGGGGGAAGGACTGCCTGAACTACAGCTTGAACTTTACCTTAGAAGCACAAACAATGTAACACAATCAGCTGTACCTTTATATTAATCTGAATTTTTTTCTAATTTTTTATTGGCATATACAAAGGCTACTGATTTGTGGACATAGATTTTATACCAATAACAACCAAGATGAGAAGGTAATCAAGGGCACAATTCCCTTCTCAGTAGCTTCAAAGGAAATGAAATACCAAGGAATATACCTCACAAAAGAGGTGAAGGACCTCAATAAAGAAAACTACGATATATTTCCCAAAGCAATGTACAGATTCAATGCCATCCCTATTAAAATGCCAACATCATACTTTCAAGACTTGGAAAAAATAATACTTTGCTTTGTATGGAATCACAAAAAAAAAAAAAACATTTAGCTAAGGCAATTCTTGGTAATAAAAACAAAGCTGAGGGCCTCAGCCTACCAGACATTAGGCTGTACTATAAGGCCATGGTGATTGAAACAGCATGGTATTGGCACAGAAATAGAGACATAGACATCTGGAACTGAATAGAAAACAGGGATATGAAGCTAACATCTTACATCCACCTAATCTTTGATAAACCAATGAAGGACATACACTGGGAGAAAGAATCTCTATTTAATAAATTATGCTGTGACACTGGATATCCACATGTAAAAGACTGCAACTGGACTAATACCTTTTTCCACTCACAAAAATTGATTCGAGATGGACAAAAGACCTAAATCTTAGGCATGAAATAATAAAAATCCTCAAAGAAAGTATAGGGAAAACACTTGAAGCTATCAGCCTGAAAAGACATTATGAGGAAGACTCCCATGGCAATTGCAACAACAGCAAAAATAAACAAATGGGACTTAATGAAACTGAAAAGCTTCTGTACAGCTAAGGAGACAACCACCAAAGCAAATAGACAACCTACCCAATAGGAAAGGATATTTGCATATTTTGAATCAAATAAAAGCTTAATAAGTAGCATCTACAGAGAACTCAAATTAAGCAACATAAAAAGAGCCAACAATCCTTTATATCACTAGGCAAGAGAGATGAATAGAACCTTCACTAAAGAAGACAGATGAATGGCTAACAAACATATGAAAAAATGCTCATCATCCCTAATTATTAGAGAAATGCAAATCAAAACCACCCTGAGATATCATCTAACACCAGCAAGAATGGGCCACATCACAAAGTCTCAAAACTGAAGATGCTGGCGTGGATGTGGAGATAAGGGAACACTTTTACACTCCTGGTGGGACTGCAATCTAATACAACCATTTTGGAAGGAAGTATGGAGAACCTTCAAAGAACTCAAACTAGACCTCCCACTTGATCCTGCAATCCCATTACTGGGCATCTGCCCAGAAGGAAAAAAATCCTTTTACCTTAAGGACACTTGTATTAGACTGTTTATCGCAGCTCAATTTATAATTGCCAAAATGTAGAAACAGTCTAAATGCCACCAACCCAGAAATGGATTAACAAGCTGTGGTATAGGTATACCATGAAAATACTACTCAGCCACTGAAAAAGATGGAGACTTTAAATCTTTTATATTAACCTGGATGGAAGTGGAACACATTATTCTTAGTAAAGCATCACAAGAATGGAGAAACGAGAATCCTATGTACTCAATTCTGATATGAGGACAATTAATGACATAGTACACAGTGGAGAATAGGGGATGGGGAGAGCAAAGAAAGGGAAGGAGGGAGGAGATGGGGGGTCACCAGGGGTGGTATACCTTTTGGGGGTGGAACACTATTATGGGAAGGTCTTTATCTGACGCAAGCAATCAATATAACCTGGTTCTTTGTACCCTCAATGATTCCCCAACAATAAAAAAGAAAAACTTAATTGCTTGTACCATAATGTTAAAAATAAATGCTAAAATTCCTTTATAATACAAAAACAAGTACCTAAATATAAACAAATAAAAATTTGAATCAAAAAGTTAAAAAATAAGGAAAAAGGCCTTAATACATCTGCGGATAAATTATGGGAATTAATGAGAAAATCTAGTAAAGTCATTAGGTAAAAATGTCAATGATACATAAAAAAATTATGTTCCTTTACACCATCAAGAATTATAAGCAAGAAAAGAACAAGTGACCCCATCACAGGCTGGGCAAGGGACTTGAAGAGAAACTTCTCTGAAGAAGACAGGCACATGGCCTACAGACATCTGAAAAAATGCTCATCATCTTTAATCACCAGAGAAATGCAAATCAAAACTACTTTGACATATCATCTAACTCCAGTAAGACTAGCCCATATCACAAAATTCCAAGACCAGAGATGTTGGCATGGATGTGGAGAGAAGGGAACACTTCTACACTGCTGGTGGGAATGCAAATTAATACATTCCTTTTAGAAAGATGTTTGGAGAACACTTAGAGATCTAAAAATAGATCTGCCATTCAATGCTATGATTCCTCTATAGGTATATACCCAGAAGACCAAAAATCGCATCATAACAAAGATATTTGTACCAGAATGTTTATTGCAGCCCAATTCATAATTGCTAAGTCATGGGAAAAGCCCAAGTGCCCACTGATCCACAAATGGATTAATAAATTGTGGTATATGTACACCATGGAATATTTTTTTTTTTTTTGCCATTGCAAATCTCGGTTTATTTTTCACTCAGTTTAAAGTGGATTGGTGGGGATTGGGATGAGGGGGAAAGAGAGAGAAAGGGCTCTCTGTTCCATGCAGTCATTCAGGGATACACCATGGAATATTATGTAGCCTTAAAGAAAGATGGAGACTTTACCTCTTTCATGTTTACATGGATGGAGCTGGAGCATATTCTTTTCAGTAAAGTATCTCAAGAATGGAAGAAAAAGTATCCAATGTACTCAGCCCTACTATGAAACTAATTTATGGCTTTCATAGGAAAGCTATAACCCAGTTATAACCTAAGAATATGGGGAGAGGGAGGGGGGAGGATGGACAGAGGGAGGATGATTGGTGGGATTACACCTGTGGTGCAACTTACAAGGGTACATGTGAAACTTAGTAAATGCAGAATATAATTGTCTTAGCACAATAACTAAGAAAATGCTAGGAAGGCTATGTTAACCAGTGTGATGAAAATGTGTCAAACTGTTTATAAAACCAGTGTATGGTGCCCCATGATCACATTGATTTACATGGCTATGATTTAATATTAATTAAAAAACTAAAAAAAAATTATAAAATGTATTTATGATCTATGTACAAAAGACTTAATAAAAAAATAAAATTACATAAAAAAATTATAAAATTTGATTTTAAAAGAAAATACTTTTTGCAAAAACAACTAAAACATTAAATATATAGAGTAAATCTGAACATGTGCAAACCTCTTCATATAATGACAAAATGTTTTAGAAAGAAATTTTTAAAAGGCTAAATAAATTAAAAGATACACTGATAGATTTAGAAGATCAATATTATAAGGGTGACAATTCTCCCTATGTTAATATATAGATTCAATTCTATCTGAATTAAAGTCTTAGCACATTTTAAAAGATATTGTCAACTTATTTCTAAAATGTGGAAGTGTGGTAGAATTCTGATGTGAAGCTATCTGGGCTTTGTTTTGTTGGAAGCTTTTTGTTGCAGCTCAATTAGCAATCACCAAAATGTGGAAACAAACTAAATGCCCACCCACCCAGAAGTAGATATACAAACTGTGGTATAGGTATACTATGGAATACTATTCAGCCATTAAAAAAGATGGAGACTTTATATCTTTTGTATTAACCTGGATGGAGGTGGAAAACATTCTTCTTAGTAAGGAATCATAAGAATGAAGAAGCAAGAATCCAATGTGTTCCATTCTAATATGAAGCCAGTAAACAATCTAATACATTGGGTGGCACCTGTGGCTCAGTCAGTAAGGCGCCGGCCCCATACACCGAGGGTGGCGGGTTCAAACCCGGCCCCAGACAAACTGCAACCAAAAAATAGCCAGGCATTGTGGCGGGCGCCTGTAGTCCCAGCTACTCGGGAGGCTGAGGCAAGAGAATCGCTTAAGCCCAGGAGTTGGAGTTTGCTGTGAGCTGTGAGAGGCTACGGCACTCTACCGAGGGCCATAAAGTGAGACTCTGTCGCTACAAAAAAAAAAAAAACAATCTAATATATCACCACATAAGTGAAAAACTCAAATCAATTCAAGGAGGAGGACAGAGGAATGAGGGAATGAGGAGAGGAAAGAAGGGAAAGGGATGGGGGTTATAGTGTATGGCATACCTCTTGGGGATGGGACACAATTATAAGAGGAATTATGCAAACAGTGTAACCTAATTTTTTGTACCCTCAAGGAACCTGAAAAAATAAATAAATAAAATGTATGAAAAAGAAAGGGTGAAAAGTAACCAAGACAATCTTGAAAGCTGGAGGATTACTAGACATAAAAATGTTCTATAAAGCTGCAATAATTCAAATGTGTAGGATAGGCAAGAATAGATAAATAAACCAATGGTACAAAACAAAATGTTTAGAGACAGACCCATGCATATGTGGACAATGATCTGTAAAAAAGGAGACACTGCAGATCAGCAAGGAAAGAATGGTCTTTCCGAGATGTGGATGTCTATACACTAAAAGCAAAGATAAATCTAGACCTGCATTTCAAACCATATACAAAAGTAAATTTCAGGTGGAGTCTAGATTTCTATGTGAATGGTAAATCAATAAAGCAAAATAACGTAATATCTAGAGTAGGCAAAGTTTTCTTAGAGTATGAATCATTAAGAAAAAGATCAATAAATTATTCTCTACTATAAAAGACTTCTTAGACACGAGCTTCACGAAAATTACTACCTCAAGGAAATGCCAATGACTAACATAAAAAAAAAAACTAACAATTCCCAGTGATGGCAAAGATGGGCATAAATTAGCAGATGTACTTCTGAGGGTATAAATTAGCAAAACTCCTTTGCGAAGGTGTCTTCACAGGTGTGGTGGCTGGCAGCCTATAATCTGGAAACTCTGCAAGGCTGAAGCAGGTGGATTACTTGACCTCCGAAGTTCGAGACCAGCCTGAGCCAGAGCAAGACCTTGTCTCTAAAAATAGCCAGGCATTGTGGTGGGCCCCTGTAGTCCCAGCTACTTGGGAGGCTGAGGCAAAATCACTTGAGTCCAGGAGTTTGAGGTTGCTGTGAGCTATGCTGCTACAGCACTCTACATAGGGTGGCAAGTGAGATTCTGTCTCACAAGAAAAGGAAAAAAGAGAAAGAGAAAATGACTTCATTATCTACTAGAGCCAAATATAAACACATTCAACATAACTCAGCAGTTTCACTCCTAGATCTATTTCCCAACAGAAAATGATTACATACATGCACTAACTAGAAGACAAAAATGGTTATAACAGCATTATTTGTAATAACCCAAAGCTGGAAATAACCCAATTTCTATCATCACAAAAATGTGGATAAATAAATTGTGGTAAAACCTCACAATAGAATACTATCAGCTATAAAAATAAACTACTGCTACATGTGACAAAACATGTATGAATCTCAACATGACAAAACATGTTGAATGAAAAAAATCCAAGCATAAAATCCTATATCCAGTATGATTCTATGTATGTAAATTTCAAAAACAAGCAAAATTAATCCATGGTGGTAGAAATCATGGAAGTGATCCCCTTTGAAAAACAGAGAACCATAGTCACTGAGAAAGAGCTTGTAATGTTCTATTTCTCAATCTGGAAAGCAATTACATTAGTGCATTAACTTAGTGAAAATTCATCAAGCTGTCCAGTTGTGATTTTTGCACTTTTCTGAGTGTATGTTCTAATTCAAAACTCCGATTAAAAATAAGAAACATTAACTCAGTGTACTATTCTGAAATCAGGAAAAGTTATATTTATTTCGGACTAGGTAAAATTGTGGAAAATATAATATTGTAGTACATGAAATACAGGATATAAACTGTGTGGATATTATAATTACAATTATGTGGTATATGGAAAAAGTTGAAAGAAAATAAACCAAACTAATAAATAGTTGGATTAAAGTGAAGACACAATGGACAATTTTTTAAACATTTTATTTAATGTCGATTCTTTTTTTATATGAAAAGTAAAACACTTATAGAAAAAAGCAGTAAAATTTTATATGTACCAGCTTTTCACTTTCTCAACACTAATAAAAGGCTTAATGATTTTCTCTTAAAATTATCTTTGGAATACAAAGAACAAATAACACATGGACACCAGAATCAAAGACTTCCAAGCCCCACCTCTCTCCTTTGACTATTAACTGACAAGGTATATTAGTCACAGGTCTCGATATGAACCATGGAAAGTCAGCTACGCGGTCATGAAGCCCTGATGGTGGAGAATGAATCCTCCAAGCACAGGTCAGATCCCCCTCAAGCCTGCCCTGCTCCTGGTGCTACCAGACCAACTACTAGATACTGAGTTATGCAAAATCCTAACTCCTTCCTGCTTCTTGTCCCATTGTCTATTTTCCTAGAAGTCTCTTGGCTCTCAACAGTCCTAAACCAAGGGAAAAATTTCCTCCAAATGGTTAGAGAGACCCATTCTACCATGGACAACTCTCTTTCCTGTCTATGTGTTTTTCTTCCCTGATGAAGGCAGAAAGTCTGTTTCCCTTCACTACAGCTGTGTCTCTTGGAAAAGCGCTATAAATAGCAGACCACACTGACATGGCAATTGGTTGTGGAATCTGAGTGTCAATGCATACAGCCTGCCTAGGGATCCTTCTATCAGCAGTGAAGTGACCATGCAACTTATTGTCCCTCCAGGATACTTTTAAAAAAGAAAGATGGAGGATGATATTAATAACTACTCTGAGATAAGAGGGATATCCCAGGACTGTGCCAAAGAAATATATGGATTCCCAGGTTAGCAGGAACAGGAGCATAACATGTATAAATCAGTAAATATAAATAAAATAAACCTCTGCAAAGGTTGTTGGGAGAAACCAGCTTTATACATGAGCCCTCCTTCCTCTATTTTTTATTGATCCTAGGTGAGTTAAAACAATTACCCTCTCAGTCCTTTAATATTTAAGCATTGTTCTTAGAAGTCTATATGCCTATAATAGGCAAGGAACTTAATTCTTGACCCCATGCTTCCCTCAAATAGGCTCTCTCCTGTGCCCAAGATGTCAGGCACCTGTCCAAAGCTCACGCTACTATTTCTTACTGGAGGATAATTAAGTCACTAGCCTTACATTTGTGTCAATAAGACTTTTAGTGGATGAAGCTATTTTTTAAAAAATGACATAGATGATAGATAGATGATTGATAAATAGACATGCCAAACTTATCTATGTGGTATTTTGAAAAGGCAGGTATAAGAATCAAAAGGATAGTAACCTTCCTTGATGCTTCCAACTGAATCCCAGTCCTAACTCAACAGTGAAGCAAGGTAGCCTAGGTTTAGCCATAACAAGAAAAGTCCAGAGGACATTGCATAAAACTTAACAAGGGCCTGGCACCGTGGCTCACACCTGTAACCCTGGCATTCTGGGAGGCCAAGGAGGGTATATGCCTGAGCTGAGGAGTTCAAGACAAGCCTGAGCAAGAGCAAGACTCCATCTCAAAAAACAGCCAGACCTTGTGGCGGGCATCTGTAGTTTCAGCTACTCGGGAGGCTGAGGCAAGAGGACTGCTTGAGCCCAAGAATTTGAGGTTGCTGTGAGCTATGATGCCACAGCACTCTACCAAGGGTGACAAAGTGATACTCTGTCTCAAAAAAAAAGGACACTTGACAAGAAAAAATAACCAAGTGACCATCTACACGCTGAAGCCATGTCCTGAGTGAACGTGGATCAAGCAGAGAGGCAGGCTTCAGGTTCTTAGTAGGGTTGGCACCTTGACCTTTCTCCTTGGACTTATGGACTGGCTGGCCTTAATGATCATCTCATTGAGTTGTTAACTTTTCCAAAACATTTTAATTCATATATTTGAAATAAGTAGAACTCAATTATCTCATGTATGTATATGTGTGTGTATGTATGTATATATACCAGAAAGTCCAAAAATAAAAAGTGCAGTATGTAACTGAGGTGATGAGAGGCCTCACCGGCACTTGTCTTCATCTCTCTAGAGCCCTGAGAAGTTTCAGAAGTCAAGAGTCAGAACAGCAGATCTGAAACAACACCCTCATATTGCATAAGATGAATCCCAAAACTCTGAAGTACAGGTGACTGACTCATGCTCTCAGAGGGACCCAGCAGCAACTGTGGAACCAGACCTTATTTCTTGCCTGACTCATGGCCCAGTGATGTCCCCACGATACCTGGAATTCCCAGCACGTCCTTTCAGCAGTAGCCAATGAGTGGTAAGTCAGGACAATCAGAGAACCCAAGATAAAGAAGGCACATCCTGGAAATTTTTCTTTATTCAGAAGTTTGGCATAGATTTGGAATGAAACAGAGTCATGCACATTATATAGAGTAGAAGGCAGATTTCACACAAAATTTATTTTTAAAACCCATACAATTTAAAGAAAATGTTGAGCCTTCTGAGACTCACTTTTGATTATAGTGCCAGATTTCCCTGGAAAGTCACATTCATGCCCCTCTACCCTATTGGAGACTTCAGTTAAAAACTTTGTTAAGCACTGCTCCACACCATTCTGCTCTCACTCTCTGTTGTCAGTAAGTGGCATTTAAAAAAAAAAAAACAGCTGTGTGATTTCAGGCAAGTTACTTAACTTTTCTGTGTCTCTATTTCCTCACCTATAAAATGGAGATGATAATAGTACCCACATCCTGGGATTGTCACTTAGAACAATGTCTGGGATATTATAAACTTCCCAATATATAATATTATTGTTTCTACCATTGGCATAATTGATACTTATATATTGTGTTATATATAATTATCATAGACAATAATCCATATGCATATGCTGGGTACACTTTAAAGCATCTTGAATGTATAAGGCATAACTTTTAACATAGTTGGCTCAATAACTATGCTACAGTCATAGGTCATAAAATTAACATGAACAAGACACTTACCCTTTATGAAATTCTGACAGTTTCTGTTTGGAATTGAAGAGAGCTACGCAAATAGAATCCCAAGAGAAGAAAAATGCCTTAGAAGAAAGATGACCCTTAGATAAACAACCATAAACAGATTTCAGTATCATCATTAGAGCAACAAATCACCCTTCAAAAACACCAGCTGACATTCGTGATCCAGTACTGATGGGAAAGTAAACCCTGCTGGGATGAAATAATTGAGGGAAATATGGCTGGATTAGATGTCATCCGATGAGTTTACATTCTCTAATAATTTAAACAGTCATTGGATCTCCTGGACCTGCTTTATCCAGCTATGCAATACTTAACATTTCATGGCTACTCCCCAGTTGCTCTCCCTCAGCCCTCCCTCCTGGCCTAGGATCTGTTTAGATAAACTGGATTTCCTGGGTGTAATAAGAAATAAATTAGCCATGTGGATGGCAGTCTTCCCACCAAGCTCCCACTGGTTTCTGCACATACTGCCTTAGTCTAAGTGTTTAGAAGCACATTTAACAGCAAGTAAGCCGCACAAAAGCAAAGAACCACTCCTTGCTCATCTGCTGGCCTGATCAAGCAGGAAGAATTGATTCAATTACCAGATTGTACCATGTGTCTCATTTGCTGCCGAAGACAGCGTAAAAGGCTGAGAGACTATTTTAACGTTTGAGTCAGAGCAAAAGAGACCAGTGCCGAGAAGAGCCAGACAGAACCCAACGCTGTCTCCACAGTTCCCTGTGGCCCATTTCCCCTCTCACAGCCTGGATTCATCCATGAAGTCCCATGTTCATATTTTCACATTTATGATTTTGCATTTGCTCTCAGCCTTCATTTTGCCCCTTTCCCATCTGTTTATATGAGGCAGCCGCATGAGAGGAAAAAAATAAGAGACCTTAGAAATTAATTCCATGAAGTAAAAATTTACTGTCTCAGCTGCACGGGAGGGAACACAAAAGAAAGAAGGTGATCATTTTGAAACTCATTCTTGAGCATGTGACAGCTGCTGAGCACACTTACTTGGTATCTCGGGTCTGGGTTGGGGCAGGGGGTGAGCCTGATTTTCCAGAATCCAAAGGTTGTCTTTCTTCTTGATCTGTGTAGCAAGGATTCTTCTGGAAGACAAAGTTCCCCAAGTATTCACTGTGAATATTTGGCTTTCCAGTATGGAGGGTTCACTCACTGTTACTGTTACTACTGCCACTGGGAATAAGAAAATATAAAAGCTTAAAGAGAGACTACAGATTATCAAGTCCAACCACATTATTTAACAGATGAGGAAACAAGGTGAGAGAAGTACTTTCTTTCCTAAGGTCATGTACAGGTGACTAGAGACAAGACCAGAAGCCTTAAAGTCTTCACCTCCCAGCCCAGCGAGTTTTCATGGTAGCAAGCCCCCTGAGTCCTATGCATCCTAATCTCATCTTGAGTCAAAGTCATGTCAAAGACAAAGGGGACACTTCTTCCAGGGCTGTAATTCACATAACCTTTCTGAACAACCAAATATTCCGTTTATCCAGAAAAAAAATCCACTTCAAGACATACATTCTAAAAAATATAGATGTGTATAAAGTTGTATGTAAAAATAGCTTAACAATCAGTTACCTTGAGGCAGTGAATTACATGTATATGACAATGAAGATAAATGTCTAAAATTAATGGATTAATTAAGGAACTATGGGATACACATTTGATGTAGGAAAACTATAAAATCATCAGAAAATCATTATTTTAAAAAAATCTGTTAACTTAGGAAAAAAGAAAACATTATTGTTAAGTGGAAAAAATAATCTCCAAACTATGTATATGACACCATAGTCAGGTAATCCTAGCACTTTGAGAGGCTGAGGTGGAAGGATCACTTGAGCCCAGGAGTTGGAGTCCACCGTGAGCTATGATATGTCACTGCACTCCAGCCTGGGCAACAGAGCAAGATCCTGTCGCAAAAAGAAAAAAAAAAACTATATGATACATATCTTCAAATTACAGAGAAAAAGAGAGAAGATTTGAAGGATCAAATTGTGAATTTCACAATTCAATTGAAATTGAATATCAATTGTGAATAATGTTTATTTCTGGTTAATTGAATCATAAAGGGATTTTCTTCTTGAACTTTTCTATAAGTTTTTTCCAAGTTGTATACACCAAATTATATTTTCATTTTAATTTTATAATTAGGAAAAATATTACTTAAACAAAACAAGTATTTTAATAAACATCCTTTAATTTCTGCTCCTGGATAACCATGCTACAGAGAACTTCTTCGAACCCAGTTGTGCAAGTCCTAAGGTTACTGGGCTTACCCCCACCCCCACTTAACTTCTGCCCATCCCAATACCCTGTGCGTGGAGGCTGTATCCTGCTTCCTGTGCCTATTCCATACATTTTCTCAGATGCACTGAATTCCTACTATGAAGGACCTGATGACCTGGAAGACCAGTGATTCAGTCCTCAGAGTTCCAGAATCCTTTGATGCCAACCAGACAGAACCAGAGTGCTAACTTGCCCTGATCACCCAATTGAGCAACAAGTCAATCATTCCTGTACTTTATGTCCCGTTGCATGGCCAAGCCTGGACTTTCTTTTATCTTTGTTGCAGTTAGCTCCTTTGGCTGGGTCAGTTTTCTAGCTCAAAATCCCCTTCCTTGCTCCAGCTCCCTCTGGTGGCTCTTTGAATCCAATAGTGGAGAATTTGGCATACCTTAAGTCTGTGTGCACTGGAGCCATGACATATGAAGACAACTGAGCTGGAGATTCTTAAGGAAAAGCTCCCTGGAAGAGGCACATATTCTCAAACACTCTAAGTATGGCTGAAAGTTAGCAAGAGTTTTAGGATTTGTGTTTAAAACAATTTGGCTAGGATGACTGAGCTTTAAATTGGAAAATTCTATTTCACCATAAACACTGACAGGGTCTTCCATACTTATTAACACTGTATAGCTCCTGAAGATGCTCCCATAGAAGATAAAACTTTAGTAATATGGCAGGGACAAAATGAGGATAGGAAGTTACCCATCAGGGATGCTTCTTCTAGCCCCCTATCATCTAAGTAATTTCAGGACATTATAAAAGATATTTAAACATAATCTTAGGCATTTGTATTTCCAAATTTGTTTCTGAGCAGTCTTCAAAGTAAGCAAGCACGTTCAAGAAGAAAATCAAACCAGAATTTTTGGACCAGTTTGTTTTTCTTAAGCCCCAGCCTTCTACTAAAGCATTTTTAAAAATAGAGTTTTCCCTCCAGAGGACTCTTAGACGGGGTTCATCTGACAGAGGCATGGAAAAGGCACAATGGAAAATGAACATCATTGAACAGCCTTTTGTGAGAGGGGACTATGGTTCTAGTTTTACCCATTAAAATCATGTTAGCGTACAAATTTTTGGCAGGAAATTAAATGATACTAACAGATGTAGATAGCAGTATCTGAGTACCCAAAGCAGTTACTCTTTAAACATAATGAAATAAAATAGAAACAAAAAAAAAAATTGTTTCAGAGCATCTGTTTTTATCTTGAAACTACCAGAGACAAGGGGGTGAGATTGGAGTTACGTGAACACATCAGGCAGAACAGGTGTGAGGGGAGGATTCTAGGCCTCAGGGCCTAATGGACACCCCAAGAGGAGAGACAGCCAGGAGTCTCCACCCTCCTCGGTGGTATGTGGCAGGAACTGGCTGTAGGCTTTCAGAGTCATCCACTTCCTGAGTGCTGGAAAACCTCAGCCCAAGGCAGGCCTATTCAGGGTCACTGACTGGGGCCTGCTGATTCTGTCACTAAATCCAGTTTTCTTGTGACATATTGTTAGCATCTCTCACAGCTTCAAAAAGTCACATAACACTGGAGGAAAAGGCATCTGGGGCCAAAAACAAAATTGAATTAGCTATGAAAATAGCAACACTACAGAACCCTCTAAAAAGCTGTATGCAAAATACTAAAGATGTCGGGAAAGTAACTCAGGGGTGGATCACGTTGTGGGGGATTCAAAGACAAGGCACATACTTCATTGACAAGTAATAGAGAAAATACTACATCAGTTATGATCTTTAAAACAGTCTCATTTATATTTTACATATAAATGCATTGATAACATTCTAAAAGGATATGCCAGTCTGATAACAATGGCTACCTCTGAGTGTGCAAGCTCCAGAAGAAGTGTCCACCCAGATAGCATAACTCACCTAAGCTGAAGAGGTTTCTAAACAGGAGAGTTACATGCTTATATTTACACTTTACCAAACTTCCTGCATAGACCAGGTGATGTATGGCATTAATTTTGAAGTATAAGGAGAAATTATCTAAGAAAACAAGGATTTCTATTGTTGCATACCAGACAAAGGATCCAACTCATGCAAGATGATGGGAACATAATAGCTTATTATTTTAGGGTAATTACCAGCAATTCAATATTGCCAGAGACTAAGAGATGAGGAGAAATAGACAGATATTTGATCTTGGAGGGCCTTGTGTTTAATTCCAAATAAATTTTGTTTGTTTCTGAAGGCACTAGACAACCTGTATTTGAATACAAGTAATAGAAGGATCATCCTACAGTGATTCAAATCATAAAGACATCTATTGCCTCATTTATTAGTCTGCTCTGATATAGCAACAAATGCCCCTAGATCTCAGTGGCTTACCAGAGAGAAGTGCATTCCTTGCTCATGCTATATATTAGCTGGTGGTTGACAGTGACTCTTCTCCATCAATAGCTTCTTATTCCAGAATCCAAGCCAAAGGAGTATTTCTTTCCAGTCTTATGATATAGTCTTGTTATGCCAGATGGTGGAACCACCCAAGGCCCTTAAAATTTCTGCATGACTATGGTGTCACTCCCACTCCCATTCCACTGTCACATAAAGCAAGTTAGGTGACTAAGCCTTATCCAAGTGGTGCAGGTAAGCACTGGCCTTCGTAGAGGCGCCTTGATTCACATGGCAGTGGGTGGACAATGTACAATCCTTGTAAAGGGAGGAAAGAAACAATTAAGAACATGATGTAACTTTTCCTCACCCCGCAAACAAGAAGTACAGAGGCAAATACCTCCTGGGTTGGTTCAATAGTTCACTGATACCACTGTGGACAGTCTCTTTCCATCTTTTTGTTCTGCTAGTCTCATGGTGGCTTTTATCCTGGAGTTTATTTTCTCCTGTCACGAGACGGCTGCTGCAGCTCTAAACATTATATCCTCACACATCACATCCTGTAGGAGAAAAGGGCTTCTCCTGATGTTTGTGTGTGTGTCCTTGTTTTCATAAAGACCATTCTCCGAAATCCTCTCAACTTTCTCTATGAGAGAATTGATGAGAACTGGTCATTATTGCACTTCTAAATCAATTCCTGGCATAGGCTAACAGGATTGCTGTGACTGGTGTAGTTCAGCTGAACTTGGAACAGGGAGCCATTACCCTGAGTACAGTTCTGCCTCATTTCTGAACAAAGTCACTTATCTCAAGGGAAAGTAGGCGATTGGTTTGCGGGAAGGCTAACACTACACCTGACAAAGACGTTTCTAAACAGAACAGTTACATGCTTATATTTACACTTTACCAAATTCTTCCAGACTGAAGAATGGTTTTAATAAGGATGCCCTCAGAATGAATCATGAAATAAAGTGATTTGATTGAACTCCGACATCCAAGAGAGTGCGGTTCTTTCATTATAAATTCTTTATGAGGCTATATTCTTTCTAATAATGCTGCTTTTGGATTTCTCCTGAGTCTTGAGGACACTTTTGCAAATGTCTTAAGGGACAGAAAATCTCCCTTTTACAAGGGCTCATTTGTTTTTGTTTAACAACCAAAACACAGATTTACCAGGTGACTAAAGCAGGCATCCACTATAACCATAGTATTGGGTCAAAAATGAGATGGGACACAAAGTCAGAAAGTGTGTGTACTTTGATTCTAGAACAATAAAAATGTAAAACCACATCAATTCAGACAGCAAGTTTACTTGTAGTTAGAACTCTGTCTTTTCCCCTCCCTTGCTCCCTAACTCAGAGCCTAGGCAGATGGGATAATCCAACTTAATGAAACAACTTACAGAGTGTTTATGATTCACAAAGTTCTTTCACATACATTACCTCGTTTTCTTCTTTTTTGAGACAGAGTCTCACTTTGTCACCCTGGGATTGAGTGCCATGGCATCATTGTAGCTCACAGAAACATCAAATTCTTAGACTTAAGCAATCCTCATATCTGAGCTTCCCAAGTAGCTGGGACTACAGGCACCTGCCACAATGCTTGGCTAATTTCTCTAATTTAGTACAGACAGGGTTTCACTCTTGCGCAGGCTAGTCTCAAAATTCTGAACTCAAGGGATCTGCCTTTCTCAGCCTCCCAGAGAGTGTAATCCCATGAGAAGATTACAGGCATAAGCCACCATGCCCAGCCACATTATCTCATTTAACATTTATATCCACCTGTCAGACAGCATAGGAATTATTACTTAACCTCTATTTCTAGAAAATTGGTAATATAATAGTACCAATTCCCATGGTTATTGTGAAGATCAAACAAGTTCATATACACATATCACCAAGCCCAAATTGGACATCCAACAATTTAGATGATGATAGCTATTACCCTGTTTCCTCGAAAATAAGACATCCTCCAAAAATAAGACCTACTTACAGGAAAGATAAGATGTCCCCTGAAAATAAGACCTAGCGCATCCTTGAGAGCACACCTTTCAGGGAAACAGGGTATCTCATTGAGGAAACTGAACCAAATCAGAGTAACTTTGCCAAGTCACCAAATCCATGTCAGAGTGAGTCTAGCAGCAAAGGTGACTTGATGATGAGTCATGGTGATCTTGACGTTGAACTCTTTAAATTTCCTCTAAGGGCAGAATTGGTCTCCATGTCTGGGACCAGGGGCTGAGTTTGCATAGGGGAACAGGCAAGTCACTTCTGGGGAATGCAGTCACAGAAGGACTCAAAGCCCATCTGATGATTCAGATCTCTGCTGCTGCTCCTTCCTAGACATCTGCCTGCCCCAGAAATGTCCTGAGCGTTTTCTTCCCTAACCTACTCACAGAAGGAGAAATGCAGCACGCCCTAGGACCAGTTTCACAAAACTGTCTCCTGGGTACTTGAACTAGGCTGGGGTCAGCAGGAACCATGCCTAGGAGAAGAAAGTAGATGGGTCAGGCCTAAAAAAGCAGCTGAAGGGTGTGCACCTTCCAGGAAGGTGGTAAGGGAAGAAGGGGTTTGGGAACAAGATGGAGAGAAAGAATGGACACATTATAAACATATATCAAAACATCACATTATATTCCACAAATATATGCAATTATTTTTTATCACTTAAAATCAAAATTTTAAAATAAATAAATGAATGAATGAAAAGTAAATTCCACATGGGCAGAAAACAAAGCCTGTGGTTTCAGAGATGGTATCAAGAGAAATCTCTACCTCAGTAACGAGTTAAGAGAAGAGGCAGAATGGGGAAGGGATACCCACGTAAAGGCACTGACATTCTTGGCCGACCTGACTTAGAGACGGAGCCAGTGCTCACTCCGGTATTGTCAAAAATGTTCTGCAAGAACAGGCAAAAATAACCTACAATGGGGAAAAATCAGAGGTGAGTCCCAAAGACTGGAAAAGAGCACACGGGAACCTTCTGCAGATGGTAATGCTCTATACCTGGATGGGGGTTTGGGTTACACAGGTGTATAAATTTGTCAAAACTGACTGAAAGATGTGTGCCTTTGACCAAATCCACCCTGCACCTGAAAAAAATAGACTCTACATATTGTTCTCTATTTAATGGACACATAGTGAAGTACTTATAATAAAGTGAACTGATGTCTGAAGTTCACTTTGAAATGTATCAAAATATGAAGTGGATTTATGAATGAATAGAGAGATGAACCGATATTGCTAAACAAACACATCACGAATTAATTGCATAATCTAGTTGGTGTTCACTGTAAATTTCTTTCAATCTTGTTTGAAAAGTAGGTTTTTATTTGTTTTTGAGATCAAGTCTTACTCTGTTGCCTGGGCTACAGTGCAGTGGCATCATCATAGCTCTCTGCAACCTCAGACTCCTAGACTCAATCCATCCTTCTTGAACAATAAGAAAAATATATATATTTTTTGTAAATAGGATCTTACTATGTTGCTTATAGCAAGCTGGTCTTGAACTCCTGGCCTCAAGCAATCTTCCCACCTCAGCTTCCCAGAGTACTAGAATTACAGATGTGAGCCACTGCACCCTACCTGAAAGGTTTTTTTTCTTTTTTTTTTTTTTGTAGAGACAGAGTCTCACTTTATGGCCCTCGGTAGAGTGCCATGGCATCACACAGCTCACAGCAACCTCCAACTCCTGGGCTTAAGCGATTCTCTTGCCTCAGCCTCCCAAGTAGCTGGGACTACAGGCGCCCGCCACAACGCCCAGCTATTTTTTTTTTGGTTGCAGTTCAGCCGGGGCTGGGTTTGAACCCGCCACCCTCGGTATATGGGGCTAGCGCCTTACTGACTGAGCCACAGGCGCCGCCCAGAAAGGTTTTAAGATAAAATGTGTGTAGGGTTGAAAAACAACCTACAAAAATATTTTTTCTTTCCTTTTTTTTTTTTTTTTCTTTGAGACCGAGTCTCACTATGTTGCCCTTAGTAGAGTGCTATGGCATCACAGCTCACAGCAACCTCAAACTCTTGCCGCAACAATGCCTGGCTATTTTTCTGTTGCAGCTGTCATTGTTGCTTTATCTGACCTGGGCCAGATATCAACCTGTCAGCCTCGGTGTGTGTGGCCAGCGCCCTACCCACTGAGCTATGGGCACCACCCAAAAAAATATTTTTTCATTGCCTTAATACTCAACATATACTTGATTTCAGACATGCAGCTTACCACACAAGACAAACCCAACTATTTTATAAAAATGCTACAATAATGCTGATATGAATTCTTAGGAAAATCCCCTCACTAGATGGCCCAATCTGAAGACATCATCTCCCAAACTCTGACTACAAATGTTTCGAACGCTATTTTCATTTTTAATCAATGACTGTTAGGTAGTAGTTCTTTACTGATTGCAAGAATTAAATTCTTGAAGCCCTAATGGTATGAAAACCCCAGTATGGAAATTAAGGAATTTAGAATCTTATTAGAAAAGGGCCATATAAAAGCTTATGCACAAATTTCACAGCAGCTTTATTTGTAAAAGCCAAAAACTGGAAGTAGCCAGAAAGTCCATCAATAGCTATATGGAGAAACAAATTGTATATTCCTACAATAGACTAGTACTCAGTAATAAAAGAAACCAGCACATACAAGAACGTAAAGGAAGCTCATATTAATTGAATTTGTTGATTCGAAGATGCTAGAACAAAATAAAGAATGCATGTTTTATGATTCTATTTTGGGACAAATGCTTGTATGCTCCCATAATTTATATGTTAAATCTCTAACCTTCAATGGGATGGCATTTGGAGATGAGGACTTTGGGAAGTAATTAGAGTTAAAGGTAGTCATAAAGATGGAGTCCTCATGGTAAGATAAGTGTCCTTATAAGGAAAGACACAGGTTGAGCTTGCTCTGGTTCTGTCTCCCCCTAAGCACACAAAGCAGAGGTCATGTGGGCATGTAGCATGGTCATGGCCACCCACCTGCAAGCCAAGAGACCAGGCCTCAGAATCAAGCCTACCTTTCCAGAATCTTGATCTTGCACTTCCCAGCCTCCAGAACTGTAAGAATTAAATTTCTGTTGTATAAGCCAAAAAAAAGGAGGAGGAGGAGGGGGAGGGGAAAGTGGAGGTAGAGGAGAAGGAAAAAAGGAAACAAGGCTGAGATATGGAGGTTCTAAAAAACTTCCAAAAAAGAGAAAAAAATTCTACCAGATATGTTCACAGTTAATGAAAGACAAAAACAGCAAAGTAAACAATTTAAATTTTTAAATATTTCAAACCAATAATCATTAGTACCACAAAACTAAATATTCATTCACCATATTTTTCTCACTGGACCATGGTTTCTCAACCTCAGCACCAGCAGCCCTTTGGGCTAGACACTTCTTTCTGTTTGTGGGGTTATCTTGCACACTGCAGGACATTTGACAACACCCTGGTCTCTACCCACTAGATGCCAGCAGCACCCACCTCAGTTGTGACACCAAAAACATCTTCAAATGTAGCCAAATGTCCGCAGAAGCAAAACTGTCCCTGGTGAGAACTATTTCCCCAGATCCCTTTCCCAGTGCTCCTTTCTCACTGTTTCAGCGTTACTGGTCCTCCTTCATGTGGCCCTTCTGGATATGGACAGCTCCTAACAACCCCTTGGAGACTCAATGCTCCACTGAGTTAGGGGTTAAGGTTTTAGCTCCAATACATTGCAATAACACTGGATAGAAATATTCAAATTATCCGGGCTCTCAGAGACAGGGAACAGTGACCTGCTACACCCTAGTAGCACCTCCCTCGCCCACAGCACATGGAGCATTGTTCTACATCATCATAAAGCACACACACGATTTGACTATAAGCTCTGTGAGAGCAGGGGTGTATGTCTTCACCTTTGATGGCCCAGCACTGAGCCAGTGGCTGGAACAGAGTAGATGCTCAATAAACACTTAAGGAAGAGAAACGAGAAGGGGCATAGTTGCAAGAACATCTGAATTTTACAATCTTTGCTTTCCTGCCAGGAGAACTCAACAGAGGGAAATAAGAGTTCAGAACACTTGCTCCAGGCAGCAAGCTTAACCTAATTGGTTTCTCATTCTGCATAAACCTAACAGATGTTTACATGAGTCAGACATTTGTTCTCTGGTCCTATTTTTTTTTTTTTTTTTTTTGTTTAACCACAGATCAATGAAAGTCAAGAAGACCGAGTCTCTCTACTTTTGCTTCAAGGCCTCTCCAAGTCCTCCTTCATGTGGATGGACCTCAACATTCTGTCATAGTCTAGGTCACATACTCATCTATACTACACCATTCACCTGCCAAGTTACCAAAACCCAAGTGCAAAACTTGAGACTGCCGGAGTTCAGACAGTCTGGAGCTGAGAAAGGATTTTATTCATTGTATCCCGTCTATCCGCAATGCACTGACGATAAGACAGCATATTGACAGTGGATGCAAAGAAGAGCCTGTGACCAGGTCCACACTGACTGTAACTCCAACAAGGCTTGACAGTAAACCTCTTTTTCAAGCAATTTTTTCTTTTAAATATGGACAACAGAAAGATTCAGGCACTCTTATGCTGGCCAGGAGAGAAAAATCAGAACAATTTTGAAGAACAATTGGGCACCTGATAACTTCGAAGTTCTACTTCTCCCCCTGGAAAACACATATGAATAAGTAATAAAGTGTTTTCAAGATAGTTTAATGAAATGTGGCTGATAATAATGAAAAACTGGAAACAAACTAAGTGCCCATCAACAAGTGAATGGTGTGATGAAATTGTACATTCATGCCAAGGCATGCTTGTGGCATCCAGCTGCTAAAACTAAAGTAACCACTACAAACTGAAATAGCTGGATTTCTAAGGCACTTTATTTTTTTTTAAGTGCAAATAACGTTTGTAGTAGGAACCCACACACACACACACACACATGTCCGTGAGTGCGCACACACAAACACACTCTAAACACTTTCTAAGAGCATAACATTATGCTTGTAAAACAAAAGGAAAATATGAGGGAAGATACACACCAATCTATCAACTGTCTTAAACTTGAGCTCCCGCGGCGCCTGTGGCTCAGTGAGTAGGGCGCCAGCCCCATATGCCGAGGGTGGCGGGTTCAAACCCAGCCCCGGCCAAACTGCAACCAAAAAATAGCCAGGCGTTGTGGCGGGCGCCTGTAGTCCCAGCTGCTTGGGAGGCTGAGGCAAGAGAATCGCGTAAGCCCAAGAGTTAGAGGTTGCTGTGAGCCGTGTGACGCCACGGCACTCTACCCGACCGCGGTACAGTGAGACTCTGTCTCTACAAAAAAAAAAAAAAACTTGAGCTCCAGAGCAGCAGGGGAGAAGAAGAAAGAAAGAGTGAGAGCATCGGTCAAGGGAGATTATACTCTTGTGTCTTTAGTATCTGAATTTTTTTAAGGAGAAAATATTCTTCTATAACTTAAAAAAATACTAAGAGGGAAAAAAAAGCTTACCTCTCTCTTCTCTGCAAGGGAAGAAAGACTATTAGATGAAACTTTCAAGGGAACAGCAGCTCTTGGAATTGATTTGGATGATCTGGGACAGGATTTTCCCTTTATACAGTCAGGGTGACATAGTTTAATTAAGGTGACTATGCATGTTCCCAATGCAAAAATACAAGTTCTTCCCTGCAAGAATTCTTCATCACTAGGAAGGGAAGCCATTTATATGGTGTGACGTTGGACTAAATAACCACTAGGGTTTAATTCTTACAATATAGTCATCCAATACATACAAGTAATAACAGTAGTCTCCATCAACTGAGCATTAGTATGTGCCCAGCACTGAGCTAAGTGCTCTCCAAGGCAGCCTCTCAGTCAATTGTCATAACCCCCAGGGAATGTGTAGTTACCCTATGCTGCCAATGAGGAACCAACTCCAGAATAAGCAGTGAGCTGAGAAACATGAAGCCACACTTGTTTCATTTCAAATTCCACTCTTTTACACACTATGCTATCCTGTCTGCCATTTGGGATATGCTTAAAAAAGGTATTGTTGGCCCTGTCTAAAATGAATGCTTCTCAGAGTTCTGAATGCGCCCTGCTGCTTATTGGTACCATGGGATAGTCTCTCTATGTCTAATAAAATGAAGTTGCCTCTATAGAACATTTTCCTGGATGTGGCATTCCTCACATTTTCTCCCAGAAGCTGTGTGATAATGAAGTTTCATTGTCATTTGAATGAAGTTGTAGAAAAGAAAATGAGTCCCAGGTCAGGAAGATGTGAATGGGAGGAAATGCTGTCCCAAGAGCACAGGCAGCTGGGTGCCTGGACGCGTCATAAAATTTTATTCTGAAATGCACAGATGATGGCTGTAAAACATCAGAAGTGTTTATCATAATCCCAAAGCATTCTGGGTGTGCTCCCCTTTGACAGTATTTTTGTGGACTTAACCTACTTGAGATGAAGACATCAAAATCACTTCAAGGCACAGTCCTACTGGGAGGCATGCCATGGGCTTCCCTCTATGAAGTCATTGTGCCACTTGTCATAGAGGAAGAAGGAATAAATAGGAAGTATTAACATGAGATGATGGCATGACCTGGAGTCTCACCTTTGCTGGTCACGTCCATATCTGACCAACCTTAGCAGTACCCAACCCACAGGGAGCCCATGCTACCGACCATACTTCACTGTTAAATGAGATCTTCAAACTCTACCAGCTATACAACTGTACATGCATGTGTGTGCTGTGTGTCACAGAACGAGACGATCTCTAGGCCAAAAATAGTTTTACTCTCTCCCTTTCTCTCTACCCACCTCATACAATTGTGCCCTTATAAAAAGTTCTATCCTTGGCATCAATTCCTTTTCTACATAAAACTTTGCTGTTTTCCTTAAAGACCACAGCATTTTTAATCAGTGTTCTTCCTCTGAATCACAGAACACAAAAAATTTTCTGAATGACTAATTTCTCTTTTTCAAGAATAGTACATAATTAGTACTACTCTAGATGCATAGGATAGAAATTAAATCATTACATACAATGTATGCTTTATGCATTAGGCCTTAATTCTCTCACTGAACCTCAGCTGAAAAGGCCTCAAGATGTACACAGCTATAGAATTAAGTCATGGAATATCATAATGGAAAAGGCTCTTAAAAGTTGTCCAGATCACACCTCCTTCTTAGGTATGAATTTCCAGTGTTACCCTGAAAAGTATCCAGTGAGCTTCTATCTGAACTATCAGAGACAGCAAACACCATTAAGGAAAGTCTTCATGTCTGGAAGTTCTTCCTCTGATAATGGTAAAAAGGGTCAAGATGATGAGGACCCTTAAAAGCTAGGTTAAGACATTTGGACTGCATCTTGTAGTAGTAACTGTCAAGTCCCCCAGTTCTCTGCAGGACCAGCAAAATCCCAAGCAAGTTCTCTGATTCTGCTGGGCATAATTATATTATTACAATGTGAATCATCCACAGACTTGCTGACAGGTTTAGAAAACTGATGCGGAGCTATCAGGTAGATGCTATCAACAGGTAATGCAATTCATCTCACTCACTGGGATTAGTTATCAGGTAGACAGTGCCTCGAGGAATGCTATTGCTGCCTGTAGCCTACCATGATTTCCCGCTACCTCCTTAAATAACCTGAAAATACCACATCCTAATGTCTTATGTTGTTTTCTCACATCAAGCCCAGGCTGAGGTTTCAGGTGTCCCATTGCAGCCAGAAGGGAGATTTATGGTCCTGTTATCAGCTCCAAACAGCAAGAGGCTGTGGTCACATTGGGGGAGGAAACAATAGCCCAGCAGGGAAGACCACAATGGAGGCTGCTGGTCAGCACCTGGAATCACCTGTGCCATACAGTCCCCGCTGGTGGGTGTACTGGACCAAATACTGGAAATAAAAATGTCCCATGAGTCTCTGGTGAACAACCCCATCCATTCAAGTGCTATGAACACAATCACTCATCAGAGGATTGGTGCTTGCGGCAAAATCCACGGTCACACATTTCAGAAGTGTTAAATCATCCCAGTAATATATAAGATAAAAAAAACCTATCACAGGTGTTTAGAACTAAAGAGTTCATGATAAATGGAGAAACAGTAACAGGACCCCTTTGAGGCTTATACATGCCCATGTTCAGACCACACCAGGGACATCTTATTCGCTTGTTATTGGCTTGTCCAGATGCATGCATTCCACTCTCCAAAGACAAAAAATGAGATTGTATAAGACAACTTTGATTTGTCAGACATGGGAATGTAGAGGACCTATTTAATTATTATTATTATCATCATCATTATGATGGCAACCACATATTTTCTCCAGTGCTATCAACCTACCACTATGGGACTCCCCTCTCCACTAATTGGGAACAACTGTTCCTCAATTAAATATAGGATATCTTCTTTTTCCTATAGGTGTTTTAAAATACATATCCTCTTTGTCATTACATACCCTGTATTATAAACTTCTGAAAGTCAGCTTTTACTAAGTATCATACAAAATATAGCACCATGCAGCCCTACTATGAAACTAATTTAGGGTTTTCACATGAAAGCTATAACCCAGTTACAACCTAAGAATAGGGGGAAGGGGGAAAGGGAGGGGAGGGAGGGGAGTGGTGGGTAGAGGGAAGGGGATTGGTGGGATTACACCAGCGGTGCATTTTACAAGGGTATATATGAAACTTGGTAAACGGTCTGTGAAGCTAGTGAATGATGCCCCATGAATATATCAATGTACACAGCTATGATTTAATAAAAAAAAAATAAAATATGCTTCTAAAACAGAAAAAAAAAAATATATAGCACCATGAACAAAGTGACTCCCATCTCTGACTCTTCCCTCACGCCGCTGTATTCTGCCAACCCCCCATCAGTAAGGGTTCACTAGGAGGAAGCCTCTCCTAGTCCTTCCTCTCACTCACAGCTCTCTCTCAGCTTTCTGGCATGGGCAGAAAAGGTGAGATCAGACTTCAGTTGACTTCAGAGAAATCCCAGCCCTAGGCAACAGGGAGAACCATTGAGCTCTTCCTGCCCTCAGATCAGGCTGCCAAATCCTTAGATTTGCCAAAGAATTTTTTTCCATTCTGACTCTAGGCTAAAGTCACCACTTATTCCCCTTGGTCTGTCACACGGATATCATTGCCTGCTGAGTCAGGACCTGGGATGAACCTGAGCTGGTGCCCCTAAAGGAAATGGCTCCAGGGTACCCAAGAGCAGCTGTCTTTTTCAGAGCCCTGCTCAAAGCACAGCCTCTCCAGAGACACTTCCCTGGTATATCCAGAGTAAGTGAGCAGGGGCTGGTCCAACCAACAATATTTACTGAGTGCCTATCACAGGGAGAGCATGATATCAAGGAGCCATTTCAGTAGTGTTCAATTCAGAAAAGGTTTACTGGGAAGCTTTCATTAGTAAGAGGTGGCATATATGGGCTCATGTTTAAGCTCTGAACCGTCCGGCCTGGTTCACTTCCTGGGTCGCCATCTCTGTGGATGTTGCGAAGTTAAACGAGTTAATATATCCAAAATAATTAAAAATCATGTCCATGATAAAATAAACAGTGTATAAGCCAGGTCGTGGGGATGCAATCATCAATAAGTTATCCTCCAGCCCTTTAAGTAAAAGGCAATCTGTAGAAGACAAGACACTGAGGCAGGGTGTTTCAACATGGTAGCGACTCTCACCCAATCTGCTACAACACGCTGATATACCTCAAGCACCTTACAGGTACCATGTCCTATTGTAAACTATAAGTACTCTAACAGCTACATTCATCATATGGTGAGTAGGGAGAGAATATTCTGCGGAAAAGGAATGGCCCCCAGCTTGTACTCCCCAAAATAAATCACATATTACTAGAAAATGTCAGAAATTTTCTTCCTAAGTGTAGAAGAAAACATTACTGGTCCACAAGTAGTTCTATTTAAACAACAAGAGTACTTAAGGATACTTTTTGTCTGCTATGAACAGAATATCCAGCAAAAAGGAATTTAATATAAGAACATGTTTTATCTTTTATAACAAAAAATCTAGAGGAAGACAGTCCCAAGTTTGGATCAGTAGCTCAATTACGTCCTTGAATCCCAGGCTCATTCCATTTTTCCAATCTTTAAACTTAAGCTCATAAAAATCTACGCTCATGGATGCAGAAAGTCTACCGTAGTTCAAGTCCTCCCAGGTAAACATGGTAATAATCAGCCAAGAAGTTTCCAGTGGTTTTCTTTTTTAGAATCACATTTCCCTCAAGTACCATTTACCAATATTGAACCACATGGCCAAGGCCTAGCTTCAAGGGGATCTGAGAAGCAAATGTCTGACATTTTTAGCCTCTGCAATGGGACATGAGTTATACCAGAAAAGAATGTAACCAACAGTTTCTGCATAGTGAATAGGTGAAGTGTCCAGAAACTGTGTTATTCACAGTTGAATAATCGGGTTATTCAAACCCTATTTTTGCTGGGATATAGTAATGATTGTACACTAATCATTAATATCTCATCAAATGTAGTTTTAAAACATTTAATCCCTTCAAATGTGCTGCCCAATCCTCTAGCATTTAAAAAGGGACCACAAACATGGAAAGGTCAAGCACTAGTTTGGTACATCCTAATAAATGTCACCCATGCAAATGAAATGCTATGAAGGAGGCTAGAAAATCAGCCAAGAAATTTGTATATAATCAAATGCTCATTTAGTAATTAATTTGAAACATCTACTATGTATCCTACACTGTGTTACATTAGTGAATAAGACAAAGTCCCTACCCTCATGAAATTTAAATTTTGTGGGTGTGACCATATGGCCTTTAGTTCCAAATACCCAATTGTCAGGAATTTTCTAATTTCTACTGTCCTAAGTGTATAGGAGTTTTAAGCATCTTATCCTCTGTGTCCCTTCTGCCAGAACCTGTGTCCTTACACTCTCCAACTAGGCAATTGTCTCTGTCATTTATAAATATTCTTATACAGGTGACCCTTGAACAACACAGTTTTGACTTGTGCAGATCAACTGATGGATTTTCTTCTACCTCTGCCTCCCCAAGGCAGCAAGACCAATCCTTCTGCTTCCTTTGCCTCTTCGGCCTAGTCAACATGATAACCACAAGCATTAAGACCCTTGTGATGATTTACTTCCATTTAATGAAGCATAAATATATTTTCTCTTCATTATGATTTTCTTAATAACATTTTCTTTTCTGTGGGTTACTTTATTGTCAGAGCATAATATATAACATATATAAATATACAAAACACATGTTAATCAACTTTTTGTAAGGTTTCTGGTCAACTCTAAGACTATTAGCAGTTAAGTTTTGGAGAATCAAATGTTACAAGAATTTTCAGCTGTGCTTGCAGTTAGCACCCCTAATACTGCATTGTTTGGGGTCATCTGTACTTATAAGAGTGTGTTTGTTTCATCAGGTCTATAAAAAATAAGAAAAACAAGACTTCTGATCATTTTGTGCACTCTAAAAATAACTAATGAAGTACAGATCATTCACTTTATTTAAGTGGCAATGTATCAGGGTAGAAAAAGTACAGACTGGTACGTACACATCCCAGTTGCTTATCAGCCACATAGCCATGGGTAAGTCACTTTTTGAGCCTTAGTTATCTCATCTGAAAATGGGCATGGGGATAATTCCTACGTTGCTATATAACGTTGCAATCACAGTACTAAATCTTGTTGCCAAGCATACACAAAATAAGTGTACAATAGCTGGCCTATTGTAGACCCTTGCTAAATAGAAGCTAGTAATAGTCACCCCTGCTCTTTGACCTCTGGTCTCACTTGCCATTTGTCAAATAAAGCAAACCCTTAGCAGCAGGTGGTCAGGGAAGCCAATTAATGCCTGCAGATGGCATGGTGATCTGCTAATTGCTCAAGGCTTCCAAAATCTAAATTGGTGTGGCTGTTCAGCTGCCAAGGACATCAAGTCTTCCTCTCTCTCTGCCCCTGCCTAAGTCCTGCTCCTGAGAATTCTGATGAAAACTCTCAGTTCTCTGGAGACATGTCAGCAGTTTGTGCTGTTAAAAATAAGTCTTTTGGACCCTGACCTGACATTTATGTGGAAACTGAAGGTGCCGAGTGCCATGTTTGATTCCTTTTATGCCAACCACCACTAGAAAATATAGAATATTTTTAATTTAGGGAGATTCTGACAGTTTTCTCAGGACTCAATTCTTTGACTATCACCCAGACAAATTTCATGACCAAGTATAAGATGAACAGAGAGAGGGTCTAAGAAGATATAAAGTAACTCAAGAAAATATCACTCAGCCTCTTTGCCTCTTGGCCTACTTTCCTTGGCAACAGAGGCTCATTCGCTGTCTCTGGTGAACATATCTTGCTCTTACTCTGTAAATCTACCTTCTCTTTAGCAATAAACTTTGTCTATGATTGCCTTTAAAAAAAAAAAGAAAGAAAATGTTGCTCCAATTAATTATTCAAGTAACAAAGCACAGTGTACACTCACTACTATGAATTAACAGACTTTTTAAGTAACTGAGTATTTCTGCGTAAGTAAATACAGTAGAACCTCCTTGGCTGACCACCTCCCTATACTGACCACTTCGTTAAGGTGACCTGATTGTCATAGACTGGACATGCACCACATGTACGTATCAGTACATTTGGCCTAGTTCCTTATGTTGTCCTCTGTATGTTGACCAGTTTGATATAGTCCCTTGGGTGGCCAACTTACAGAGGTTCTACTGTATATACTATGCTTTTTTTCCTAATAAATAATCAACTCAGTCTCCCAGCAACTCAAGAAACCATCTGTTTTTGTGAGCTCTGTCATTCACAGATGTCCTTC